>NW_026000211.1:5521594-5581968 GCF_001458135.2 Marmota marmota marmota | reverse complement strand
CCCCCCCCCCCCCCCCTTCTATTCATATTAATGCTGGAAGTCTGAGTTACAGCAATTAGGCAAGAAAAAGAAAGAAAATATATCCAAATTGGAAAGAAAGGAATTAAATCATTCCTATCTTCATATAGCATAATCCTATCTACATAAAATCCTTTAATAAAGACTCCATTAATAAAGTGTTGAAATGACTCAAGGAATATAATGAAGTTATAAAATCAACACATTAAACTCAGTTATGCTTCTATACATTACAAACTATGTGAAAAAATAAGAAAGCAATCACATTTTCAATAATACCCCAAAGAATAAAATACTTAGGGAATAAATTTAAGGAATGAGGTGAAAGTTTTGCACACTGAAAACTGCAAAATTTTGCTGAAATATATTAAGATACAAGCAGATGGATATATTGATCATAGATTGGAAAATTTATTACTGTTAGAATATCCACACTATCTAAAAGTGACCTAGAGATTTGAAGCAATTGCTATCAAAATTCTAATCTCATTTTTCACAGAAATAGAAAAAAAAACTATTCTGAAATCTATATATAATCAATCACAAGGAACACTGGTTGGCTAAATCAAACTTAAAAAAAAAAGAGCAAAGCTTGGGAATTCACACTACAGATTTTAAAATACACAACAAAGCTATAATTATTAAAGCAGTATGGTACCAGCACACACAGAGAGAGAGAGAGAGAGATATAACAATGGAATACAACAGAAAGTCCAGAATAAATACACACACAGTCAGCAGTTTTCTAAATCAGGATGTGAGGACACATGGGAAAAGGATGGTCTCTTCAACAAAGGTTGGGAACACTGAATATCCACCTGCAGAAGACTAAAATTGGAAACATATCTCATATTATATAAAATAACTCAAAATGTAAGATAAAAAAAAATCCTAGAAGAAATCAGGGGGATAAGCTTGGTTTTGGAAACAACATCATGAATATGATGCCAAAATCACATACAACAAAAGCAAAATAAATAAATGGGACTACATTAACCAAAAGTGTTTACAGACTAAAGGCAAAAATCAAGAGTGGAAAAGCAGTTTATAAAATGGGAGGAAATTTTCAAACCATATATCTGATAAGGAGTTAATTTTCAAAATATATATGAAACTCTTATAATTCAAGAGCCAAAAAATTAATAACCTGATTTTAAAATGGGCTAAAGAGGGGTTGAGAATGTAGTTCTCCAGTAGATTGATTGTGTAGCATATACAAGGCCTTGGGTTTGATCCTCAGCACCACCAAAAAATAAATAAATGAAATAATAATAATAATAAAATGTCTAAAGAGACATTTAAATAGACATTTTTCCAAAAAAATATGGCCAACAGATATGTGAAATATATTCAGTGTCATTAATTATTTAGAAAATAAAAATCAAAACCACAATGAAATATTATCTTATACCTGTCAGGATGGCTATTAACAAATAAAATGGAGGACCAAAAGTGTTGGTGAGAATATAAAGAAAGTGGAACTCTGGCAAACTGCGGGTAAAATGCCAAGTGGTATAGTTACTTTGGAAGACAGTATAAAGGTTTTCCCAAAGTATGAAAATAAAGCTACCATTTGATCCAGCAATCCCACTTTTGAGTATTTAACCAAATTAAATCTGAATCTTAAAGAGATATTAGCACACCTAGGTTAACTGCAGCACTATTCACAAGAGCCAAGATATGAAAACACCCAAAATATTCATCAACAAATGAATAGTTAAGAATATGTGGTGTAGGATTGGGGTTGTGACTCAAGTGGTAGAACGGTCTCCAAGCACGCATGAGACACTGGGTTCGATCATCAGCGCCACATAAAAATAAAAAATAAAGATATTGTGTCCACCTAAAACTAAAAAGTAAATATTAAAAAAAGAATATGTGGTGTATAACACAATAGAATATGATATAGCCCTGAAAGGAAGAAAATATTGCCATTTGTAACATGGATGAAACTTTAAGTCATTATACTCAATAAATAAGCCAGTCACAGAAGGACATACATTGCATGATTCACACACATGAGAAATAGTTAAATAAATAAATAGTTAAATGTTCTGTAGAATCACATTGCTCAGCGATTGTTGCCAGGGTATGAAGTTAGAGGGAGGAAGAAATGGAAGCTGCTGATCAATGAGCATAGTTTCGGTTGTGAAAGATAAGTTCTAGACATCTGCTATAAAACATTGTGCTTTGTAGTTAATAATACTGTATACATAAAAACTTATGGAAGGGTAGATCTCGAGTATTAGTATTAAAAATAATTAGAAATAAAAATGATCTCGGCCCCTCATAAAAGAATTGATGGGGCACACACATGGCTGAGAATCCTCACTATAAACTTGACATAGATAGCTAGTGGGATAGAAGCTGAGCCTCCTGGGTATGGATGTGTAAAATGAGGCACCGAAACAAAATGACTAAGTGGGAGATTCAAACCATTTTCTCTTAGCTGACAGACAGTAGCGTAAGTGACAAAAAGTTAAGGTACTTACGGGGAATCACCAAAAATATGTTTAGGTACACAGGATGTCGTGATTAGGAGAAAATACCTGGTAGGTAAGGGAAGCTTTCTTTATTCAATGACATCATCCTTTTTAAAAAAAGAGTGGGGTTCTTCCATGTGTCTGAAATAGCAAAAAAAAAAAAAATGGTAATAAGTTAGACAAATAAGTTTCCTATTCTCAGAAGCTGGAGAATTGGATCATTGGAAACATTTTTGTTATGTCAATTGCTAGCTGCCACACAAATATAGCCAAATGCAGATTATCAGGGTTAACAACTAGCTATAAGAACAGAACATTCTTCAGTTTATTATCTCCTCTAAAATATGAAAAGGAAGGAAAAATGGGAGAGGAGCAGTTAGTAAAGAAGGGGAACATTTGAAAGAGCATTTTCACATGTAGTTTTCAAAATCCTTAACTGGGATTTTAATCCTTTATCCAAGATATAAGAACTTATTTCCTTCCTTGGTGCTTATCTTGGAATGAGAGCATCCCATGAAGCTTTCTAGATCAGAAGGATATGAAAAAGTCTTGATTTCACTTACTTTTGGGAAGATTGACACATATTTCCAAATATATGTATGTATCAAACACTATAACACATGAAAAATTTGTAACAAGACATACACATTTTACTAATTAAGGCAGTAATATATAGAAAAATCTTACTCCCTAATAGAAATCTGAAAAGGAAAATCAGTCAGCCATCTTGGTTTTCTACCCTAGTTAGGAACTGTAGAGTAAAATTTGTGGGGAAAATTTTGAACATACTCTTTATTATAATGATTCATGAAGTGCAGCATTTCTGATTGCCTGCTATGAGATTTTGTAAGTATTTTCAATAGGTGGTTGGGATTATTTTCCTATTTCCTTTTTAAATGTAATTAGTTATGGAATATTAATTATACATTAGCTTTTTATAATTATGTTCCATAATAGGTATATAATTATAAATGTTGATTAATAGATTATGCTAATTACAATAATCTGCAGACTATTAATTAACTGCAGAACTGATTCTATGCTAAGAATATCGGTGTCAGGAGTTGTCAAGTTCTTTGCTCAACTTTGCTTTCAATAGTTTCTTTCTAGAACTGGAAGAAGACTCTATCAGGTCATTTTCTTTGCTTGTTTCATGTCTTTCAAGCTAATATTTTGGAGGCTAAATATCCTTCAAACACTTTTTTTTTCAAACTCATTCAATTTGTTTCCAGTTTGAAGCAATTTCAAATCCCATATAAGTGGCTGAAGTAGAAAGTTTTATCTTTGTTAGCAATAAATCAAGAAATCCAATTAGGAAAATTGTTACTCCAAAAATTTGACAAGACACTACAGTCAGCTTTCAGTTTTATAGAATCAGCAATTTAGAACAGGTACACATAAAACAAGCTCAAATATATTATTCAAGAAATGGGCCATAAAATTCTATAGTTTAATCATCAAAAAATATTTGTTAAGGGGATAAATTGTTACATGGCTGCTGCTGTTTTAATCCAAACTTGAATCTTGGCTTGTAGTGTACCTGACAGCTACCTTGATCCTGGAAGGATGACCACAGATAGAAAAGAAAATTTCTCATCCAGTTAAAATGTACCAAAAGTCATCTTTTTCCTTAGGATAATATATAATTAGATGATGTCATCTTCAGAGTGAAAATTTGTCTTACTGTTAATAGAAAACTTTTCTCTGAATTCTCTTGAGTTAATGTTATAATTTTATAAACTATGTTGATGTACAATAAAACTATTAGAAAATGTTTGTCTTTTAAATTTTTCATAATATTCATTTTATAATAGATGTAGATTCAGTCTTAGGGAATATTTGCATACAGTATATATTACTGCACTAATATAAATGATACTATAATATGATTAGAGAGAGTGACTTTCCACCACATTGCTAATGTAAAACACAATTATAAAAAAAAGTGAGTTAATTAATTTTAAAAAAGTTTCACTAACAATAGGCTAATATTTTCGGAGGTACTCTGCATCTGTGAAGAACATCAAAACTATTGACCCTGTCTGTTGACATTATGCTAAATTCATATAGGATTGTAATTTTTAATACATAGTTTCTATGCAGTGCTTAACCTCTGTGAATATTGATCATTTCAAAGAAGAATTAAGTTTTTAAACTTTTCAGCTCAAAGTGTGCTGAATTCCTAATTGAGAGGTGGTGGCAGTGGTAAGAATGGGAAGGAATGATCTTTGATCTCTTTCCCTTTCATCTAAAGTTTTTTTTTTTCCATCTTCACTTTATTAGTCCAAATAAGAGAGACACTTTAGAGCATTGCTTCTAAAGAGTTTAGAATTCGATGGTGACTGGTCCAGTTTCATACAGAGGTCTCTTACTTAAGCAGATGATTGATGGGATAGTGGATGGCCTCTCTGTTCAAAATTATGTCTGTCTCATTGGCCATTTGAGAGTTCCTCCTTTAGCACTTCTTTGGAGACAAAAATGCAAATGTTACCTGATGTTTGAGAATGATATTGGTAAATGGAAATAGATCCAAAGGCAAATAATCAGGTTCATGAGGGTCTGAGAAATACATGAGTAATAACTAAAGGAACCATAATATTAATAATATACAAAATGGAAGAATTTGGAGGCTGTGATTTCTTCTCTACCAATCTAGGAAAGCCTACAATATGCAGGAGAGAATGGGCCACACTAATTCTAGGTAATCAGGGGCAGACATAGGAATGGCAGGTAAAAATTATAAGGATTGTTTTATGGTTTAGATATGGGTTATCCCCCCAAACCTCCTGTATCTGCAGGAACATTCAGAAGTAAGGTGATTGAATAATGAGAGCTCTAATCTAATCAGTCCATCCTAGTTTGAAAGAAGTGACAGTGTGGAAACCATCGGCAGGTGGGGCAAGACTGGAGGAGGTAGGTCACTGGTGGCATGCCCTGGAAGGGTGCATCTTACCTGTGTCCCCTTCCCCACTCCCTCAGCTTCCTGATCACAATATGAGCTGAGCAACCTTCCTCTGCTGGGCCCTTCCCCCATGATGTTCTACTTTGCTCTGGTCCCAGAGAGAAGTGGACTGAGACCTCTGAATTCATGGATATTTTGGTTACAGTAATGCAAAACCTAACTAAAGCAGATTATAGTAAAAAAAAAAAAGTTTTACAATTTCAGTGGTCCAAAGTAAAATGAGTTGCCATGGAGACACTGGTAATTCTGTCAAAATGGAGTTCTTATACACAAGTTTGACACCTGGGGATGGTGGAAGAAATAACATATACAGTGTTGTATGTTCTGGGATTTGTTGTATATGTTTAACCTATCATCAATGCATTTAATCCTGGCAGCAATGTTAACAGAGAAATTCTACCATCATACCATTTTACAGACAACCCAATGAGAAAGTTGAATAAATCCAGGTTGCCCAAGTGGTATGTATGGAGTTGGAGCTTAAACTTATACAGTTCAGCTTCAGAATCCATTCTCTTAACCACTAAACTATATGGGTACCAAGATCCATCTGACACTATTGCTGTTACTAATTGTATATAAGAATTTATCAGCTGTCTACTTCAATGGGATTGTGAAGAACACACATTATTAATAGGGAAGGGAAAAGAAATTTAAAAAGTCAAAGTAATGGAATATTGCTGCAAATACCCTCAGAATGAATTCTTCAGCATTTAAAAGACAGCTCCAAAACAAACATTTCAATACATTTTAGTCTGATCAGTGCATGTTGATTATTATAAAGAATAAAAATTTCAATATGTCTCAGGTTACAGACTATGGAATAAATCTAACAAAGTGAACTTCAAAGGCTCATGTTTTTCTGTTGCCCTGTAGTTTTCTAAACTTTGAGTGTAAATTTAGGTCACCCATATCTGACTCCACTCTTAACATTTACACCCTTGAGTGAGACTGATTTTTCTCTTTCTTTCATATCCCACATCTAAACATCACTTTAGCTTAGTCTCTGTTCCTTGGCTTACATTACCTTATTAATCTAAAATAACCTGCTTTCATTCAATCCTCTAACCTATAAGTGCACATTAAGTTTGATCTCATGGAGTCTTTCCAGTTTCTTACACCAATTTTTCCTTATTCTAAATTACTGTTGTAAATATAATTGGTAGGCTTAGCATTTATTGGTTCTTAAATTAATTCCCTCCATTTGGAATGTGAACTATTATATGTACTCTCACAGTTGTATTTCAATATTAGTATTTTTGAAGCTGTAGATAACTGCTAATTATTGAAATTTCTTTAATTATCTAATGCAGTAATTTCTAGAGGGGTTAAAGTGAGTAGCTTATTTTTATTTTCCAACAAATTTCTCTTGGATCTTAATTTATTTTGGTTAAAAATACAAGTTGTTATGCTTCCTCTCAGTTTTATTTAAACACTTCTTTGTGTTCATTTGTATGGCAGGGTACTGGCAAAAAGCAGAATACTCTTCCAAGTTTCCCTTGTCAGTAGATTTCCAGGAAAATGTGTACAAGGGGAAGTATTGACAGAATATTGGAAAAGTGTGTGGTGGGGGTATGAGGGAGTGAAACATTCTTTATTTTCTGTTTCTGTGGGGTATCTGATGGCAGCAGTAACAGCATGGAGAGGTGACTGTGGGCTCTAGCAACAACTGTATGTGACAAGGTCACCAGCACATCAGTGAGGATTTCAGCAGCATCAGTAGAATCCATGTTATGTTTCTGTGATGCAGTAGTTAGAACAGGTGCTGCATCCTGTAGCATCTCTATCCTTGGGTGACCATTGGGAAACTCCCCTGGATGTTCAGTATGGTGCTGGAGAGCCCTGACTTTGAAGTAACATGTTTTGCTTCTGTTTACATTACCTTATTAATCTAAAATAAGATTAATTAATTATTTCAGTATTTTCTGTTTTTGGTTTTGCTTCTCTTGACCTTTCAACACATTTTTAAGCCATTCCATTCACTACACTTTCTCTACCTGAAATGATCCAGAGGGGTCCCTGCTTTTGTGAATAGACATTGACTGACACATGCAGGTCAGTTCTGTCTCTGGTGCTGAGATCTTCTTTGTAACATTTGCTCAAGGAAGTATCTGTTCTCTGCTAATCTTCTCCCATTGAGGACGGAAGACATCACCTATTATTGAATATTATTCATTTAGAAAATATTCTCTGTTTTCATGACCTGAAGTCTCCTACCATATTTTCCTCTCAAATCTATTCTGGGAGTTTTGGGGCACCCAACCTGGAATGCTCATTATCCCTGATTGAATTTTGAAACTATTAGAGTTAGATCATAGAAACTGAGAGATGCACATAATATTATTTACTCAAATACTGGCCAACTGAATGCAGAATGTACATTTATATTTTTTGAACAACTGGATCTGCTGATATTTGATCCATGGCATGAATTTAATCACCAACTTCACCTACACAGCAGATTCATTGTTCATTTAGCAAATGCTTCTTGAGCCTATCCTCCTATCATCCAAGCAAATTTCTAAATATTGGGGCTAGTTCCAGTGAAACAAAAATTCTAGTTCCATAAAAAGGAGAAGCTGAGGTGAGTTGGTCTGATTGATTGATTAATTGTTTGATTGGTCTATCTATGTCCTAGATCTACCACTATAAAAGTTATTCCTCTTTTTCTAGAGGACTAGAAGTGAATAGGCATTGTGGAAAGAAATCGGGATAAAAATATGAAATCTCATTTTGGAAATGTAATGCTGGCTATCTGAGGTCCCCCTGACTTAAACTAGGCATGGCCTGTGTATAAATGTAAACATTATGGAAGAAATAACAGATAGAAACTTTAGCGTTCATTTAAATGTCTGGGGGATATGTTATATGAATAACTTTTGTACATGGGTATGATATGATTCTCTAGGAACACTGGAAGTAGTAATATTAAAAATATTTAGCAAACAATTTGTCATGGGTGCCAAGTAGTCGGAGTGGATACTGGCTGTGGACTTTCCGGCGACCACAACTTTACAAACAGGAGAAACTTATCATTGCCATTGAGAAGATGAAGAGAGAAGTTTAGTGTGATGAGTTAGAAGGAGAAATCTGGAGTTACTAAAGATAAAGTCACCCACTTTTGCTTACTCACACCTGGCATAAATACAACTCTGATTCTAATTTTAGTAAATTATATAATCAAGAGCCACTTTAACTCTGAAATTTAAAAGATTACATTCAACTTTTAGATTGTTGAAAACATAGTCACTTTCCCAACAGTCTAGATATAGCTTTATATTTAAGATTATATTAATTTTTCTTAACTTTGTAACTGACTAGAATTTCGAGCAGGTTTTTGACTATACAAATGCTCATCAACATATGTGTTTATTTTAAATTATTTTTATTGCTACTTTTTTCATGTTAGTATTTTTATAATATTTTTCACTTGAAATTATTTATGCTGTTTGGAAGTATTTGATGCAGTTTAAGCAATCATTTAAAAAATAAGATTAATCATTACAATCAATACTGTTTCCTTTAAACACATTTTTTTTTTGAGAGAGAGAGAGAATTTTTAATTTTAATTTTTTTTAGTTTTCAGCGGACACAACATCTTTGTTTGTATGTGGTGCTGAGGATCGAACCCAGGCCGCACGCATGCCAGGCGAGCGCTCTATTGCTTGAGCCACATCCCTAGCCCTCCTTTAAACGCATTTTTAACTGAGAAACAATCCATTAAAATAAATTTATAAAAAGTCAAGTTCTCATTTTATAGTATAAAATATTGTGACTATATAAAACTTTTCTAAAATGATTTTTATCTTATTTACAATTTTTGTGCTTTTAAATCCTGTCAAACAGAATTATGATTTGCTCTCAGAATTTTAAAAAATTGCATCATATAAATCCTTTGTGCACATAATCTTGACACACTGGACTGACTTTCTTTAAGTGTGCTACATTTTTATTACAAAAGAATTAGAGAATTCAATAGTAAGCATACTTTTATTTGGGTGCAATGTTTTAAAAATATAAACAACCATGTTCTCAGCTATTGTTAAATATGTGTTTGTTTCAGTTAAGAACTTAGAAGATTTATTATGTAGTCAATAATAAAAACAATTCCCTCCTAAGTTTGTTGCTAACAGGGACTTGCTAAAGTGTATTGATCTAGTTTAGAATTATTATAGTTTCATGCTCAGTAATCTCAACAAAGATAAATAAAAAGGCAACTTCTATATTTTTAATTAGAAAAATATACAATAGTAGCATTATTGTCTCAGCCAACCATATGTATGTATGCACACACACAAACACACACACAAACATGTATTTTACAATTTATTTAAGAAGTTCAATATCTGATGACTTAAACTTTTAAATTGTATGCCATGATAATATATGATAAGAGTATATTGATTTCATAACCTGAAAGTTTTAAAACAGAAATTATGTTCTTTAGTATAAAAAATATCTCACCTGCCATGTTGATAAGAATTAGAGCTATAGTATAACATAGACCAAATTTGACTTTTAAGATGTTTTCTCCAAAACTTCAAATTATTGCCTGATATTGAGCTGACAAGTTAGAGAGAAGGACTAAATTCAGCTTTACTCAGACACAAAATTCATATTTCCAAGAAGATAGCTTGAAAATATTTGGCACATATTCTGCTCGAAGATTGTCTACTATAATTTGGTTGAGTAAATTAACCTGCACATCAATGTCTTAAGATTAAAATTATTGGTTCATATTCAGGGCATTCAACCTTTACCATTGGAACAAGTGGTTTATATTTTGGAATTTCCTTCATTCTGGTCTTCTCAAGTCCTCATGGGTAAGTATCGACATCATCATGTTCCACTGTTAGTCAAAGAGGAAATAAGGATGGGTCAGAAGGTCATTGGAGAGTCTTGGCACCTATCTGAGGATGTCTCCAAAGCTCTCCCCCAAGTTTACAGAGACCTTATAGATATTTATGTAGGCAGCAATTCCATATCTAGATAAGAGAACCAGTAGTTATAGTGGTTAAGATTATAAACTCAGTGGAATGAATCTGACTGAACTTTTATATGTGCATGCACGGAAGTGGCCCAATGCATCCTGGCATCAGGTGTAATTCACAGCACACTATTAAAAAAAAAGTAAACAGTAAATGGAATATGAAGAGAGATCTGTGGAGTAGAGGGAGGAGAATGTGAAGGATCCTGGGAGGATTGCATTGGCGTGGGTTTTGTTCCATGCTTCTATGATAATGTCAGGGTATAGTAAAAGAAAAACAGTACAAGCTCTAGCTTATGGCCCCTGCAGACCAAGTGAGCAGAGACACCTGCAGCTCAGCCTACAGTCCTTCTACTTCTATTGCCCTCCCCACCTAGGTCTGCTGCCTTTCACTTCATCACTGTTTCTCCTTCTTTCCTGTTTGTTTTTTTCCCAGTGAAACAAGGCCTAGTCACCAGCATAACAGCCCAGTGACTAAGCTCCTCCTGACACTTTCCTGAACTTGCTATTTCATTTGGTACATACCACTTCCTTATCTCTGTGCTTAACTATGTGAACTTCATGTTTCCTCAGACAAGATATTGCTCAGTTGCTGAGGCTGTCCTGGAACTTGCAAACCTCCTGTCTCAGCCTTCAGAGGAGCTACATTATAGGCCTACCCACTGCACCCAACTTGACTTAGGATTTGAATCCTGTAAATGCAACCCCAGAGCCTAAATTCAAAACCAAGTACCTCACAGCTTTACAACATGGGTTCAAAACGATACCTTAATCTGATTTGATTTTCACAACATTCCATAAGGCAAATGGCCTGACCATTTCTGAGATATCAATATTAATGAAGCCATGCACAAAGAGAAAAAAAAAAGGTACGCTTTAACATCACATGTGGGGCCAAATCCTCCCTTCAACATTTGCAATCTGTGAATCTTGACAGAATAAGGGATTTTTTTGGTCTCAGTTTTATTTTAATATTTTTTTTTGGAAGAGGAATTTTAATGGTCTGTGGTGTGTATGCTGTAATATCTATAAAAACTTGTTGCAGTAGGCACATAACATTCACTAAAATTACTTCTCAGATGTTAGATAATAAAATGCAGGTATTCAGAAATGGTCATCATTATGAGTTTAGTCATTACTGTAAACCAGTTCAGTCTCTTTCTGACCACTCGATTTTTTACCAATGCAAATAGATTATAATCTCTTTCACAATTGTGGCTTACTCATTGTCTCTGAAAACACTATTTCAGTTTATGCATCCAAGAGAAGGAATGACATTCTTTATTGAATAAAGTGAAATAAAATTGATCTTAAATTTTCCTCTTTTCATTACCTAGTTTCAAAAAATACAGATTAAATTTCAAGTTAAGAAATGTTTTCTGTGTTAAAATATTATTGAAATCCTGTCCTAGAATAGGAAAAGAATTAGAAATGAATATATATATATATATATATATATATAGCTTTATGGTGGCTGGCATACATCAAATACTCCTTTATCTAGATGCCAACTTGTACTGACAAGTCATAGCTCTTTAAATATGAGTAAGTTTGATTTTTTTTTTATGCCCCTGAGATCATGGCATTTTCTGATATTACTTTAGTTGAGTTCAAAGAGCAAAATCTTTTGAGTCAAATTATAGTCCCACCATCCCTGCCCCCCAGATAAAGCTAAGAGACTAACTTCCAGTATTTCAGAAGGTTATCTTATTTAGAAATAGTGTTGCAACAGAGCTAATCCAATTAAAACTAGGTCCCAAGGGTGTGTCCTAATATAATATACCTAAGAGTCCTTATAAAAAGGTAGAATTTGGACACTGAAACAGATGAACAGAGGAAAGAAAATGTGAAGATGCATGAGGAGTAGATAGCTGTGTGACTAAAGTGATTCATCTACCAGCCAATGAATATCTGGGGCTACCAAACTCTAGGAGAAAGAAATGGGAAGATCCTTCCCTAGAGCGCTGGGAGGAAACATGCCTGCCAACACCTTGAATTTTCACTTTAAACCTCTAGAACTGTGAAATAATAAATTTCTGTGTTTTATAAAACCTGGTTTCAGATACTTTTATTATAGTAGTCCTAGCAAATTAACACAAAACTTCTGATAAAATTGGGAGCAGAATTGAGAGAGTTTTAGATTACTTTCTTACCTCCAGTAGAAAAAATAAGAATATTTTAGGTTTTTACACTATTTCTGGCCAACACCCAGCTGTAAGTGTACAATAGTCAGAGAAAATTTGCTAAACACAGAGTTTATGAGTGTTGATTTTCCATACTGTTCATTTTCAACTTTCCAAGAATCTAGGACTCTTATAAGGAAAAGAAAAAAGTCCTATCAGCCTTGGGGGCTGGGGATATAGTTCAGTAGGTACAATTCTTGCCTTACAGCACAAGGCCCTGGGTTCAATCCCCAGAACCACTAAATAAATAAATAAATAAATAAATAAATAAATAAATAAATAAAATCTTTGGGACCATCTCATGCAATCAATAAGTTACCAATTGTATTAATTTTCTCTAGTGTAATAAATTGCTACAAACTTAATAGTTAGTAGCAATCCAAATTTATTATTTGATAGTTTTGGAGGACAGAAGTCCAAAATTAGCCTTTTATGGGTTAAAATCAAGGTGCTATAAAAATTGATTCTTTCTGATGGCTTTCAGGGAGAATCTGTTTCCTTGCCTTTGCCAACTTTTATTAAAGACTACTGGCATTTCTTAGCTAGTGGCCTCTAATTTCACCTTCAGATCCAGCAGCATAGCATCCTCTGATCCCTCATTTTTTTTTCTTCTGTTGTCATATTACTTTCACTGTTGTTAACATCGTACTTCTGTTTTATAAGAATTCTTGGGCTTACTTGTATGGTGCCCCACTCTCTAGAGAATCCAGAATAATGTCCTCATTTTCAGATCTTTATCAGACTTGCAAAATTTCTTTTGCCATGTGTTCACACATAACATGTTCACAGTTTCTGTACTAGGATGTGGATACCTTGTGGTTGCTACACAGGTAAATTCTCTGCACAATAGGTTGCTTTAAGTATCAATTACATAACATAACAATATGCCAGTATTATATTAGACAATTTTTTTTATAAAATTTAAAATATTTAAGTGAAATTTAAACAAATTTAAGTGAAATACAAATAAATTTAAGTAGAAGAACAAATGATGGTGAATTGCTATTTCAAATAAAGATGTTTTTCTGTAGAAATTGATGTGTGTACAGTCTTGAATTAACATCTGATTAAATTCCTATAGACAAGAACTGAAAACAAATAATTAACTGAGATTATTGATTGGTAGTCTTGAATTAATTGAGAAAGGAAGCAAAGTAGTAAGTACTTAGATATGGATTTTTCTGGGTAGGAAATTTATATTAGGAGGTTTCTAAATTCAAAGAGATTCTGTTCTTAAATGAATAATAATTTGTTAGACCTTAATAAAAGTGAGAAATTGCTTTTAATCAACTCACATGCCAATATAAGCTAGGGCATTCTAACACAAAATAGCAAATGAAGATGCTCTCTCAATATATTATATGGAAACAAACTTCTTTAGGCATATGACCTTAGATAGGATCAGTTCCATAATCTTCAAGAGGATTAGAAATGAGAGCCATTAAATAGTTTCCACTCTTAAGGGTCCTAGACGTACTTTCCATATTTTTTTTTTACTTATCAGAGTTGGAGTTAGGTTCAGAACCATGTGAACAAAAGACTAGAATATTCATATATATGTATATATAAATGCATATTATATATGAATCTATATATGTGAATATTATATATGAATACTATTCATATTATATTGTACATATATATCTTCTATAACTGAAAGGATAGATCATTGATTTAATCTTGTATATGAAGGAAGGAAGTTAAATATGTAAATTCATATTTTTATTATTCAACTATTGATTTACATATAGCTATTACATATTAGCTCTTTCAAACGTTAATGCACCATATAATATCTCCTTTGATATAAAGTCATGCAAATAAATCAAGATTTCTAAGTACCATGGAATATCATTTGGGAGAACAGGGGTTAGTAATAAACCCACAACACATTCTGTCCTTTTATGAAGTTATCCCAGGAAAGCAAAAGAAAATTCAACCTGGTTAAATCTCTTAGAAATATTCCAAGTGGTATTTGCCAATGAAAGAGTTGTTAATTTTAGACTAATTTTAGCAGAATATATTTGGTCTATCTAGATTCCTCTATGCTAGACAAAACTGGGATTTGTGTATTTATTAAAAATATTACACATTTTGTTCAAATTATATCATAAAATTGAGATGTTGTGGCAGCAAAATAATACCCCTCCCCCATATGTTCACATTCTAATCTCTGGATATTGTGAACACACAACCTTATGTGTTAAATAAATAAATAAATAAAATTTGTGGAAACTTGATACAGCCTTCATAGAAATGAACATATTATTTCAAATTCTAAACAGCCTTTTTTTGCAACTGGTGTACATACAGTTAGAGAATTCATTGACTCCAAGTGACCTAGGGTATATCCTGATATAACAAAGAAGCACCTCCAAAGCTCTTGTGTTGATCCAAGACTTCTTGTTTCATCTCTGTTTAGTTTTGTGTATCCTTGAAATTACAAATTAGTAATAAAATGTGATACTTTGTAAATATTATGATTTTTGTGAGTCTGATTTGAAAAACAATTGTATTTTTTCATCTCCAGTAGTTTTTTATAAATAAATGCTATCAAAGATGTATTATTATTTGATTTAATCCAGTGTTCATTTAGCAGACACCAAGTGCCAGCACAGAATTAGATAATATGGAAATGCTTATAATAATATAATAAATGACTAAAATAGTGTATCAAAAAGTTTATAGTCTACTTGAATCACAACTACATAAATCTCAGATCATGCCTATTTTCCCTCTGTTCAAGATGAGAGTAAAAAATGTCCTTGTTGACCTAAAACAATTTAACAAAAATTATCATCTCTATAGAGTAATCTGGAGAGAATTTGAATCCTCTTAGCTGAAAACAAAATTTGGGAAAATTTATCAGTTCTGGAACATTGTCCAAACAGGAAAATAAGTGCTAAGAGGAAAGGGTGTTGTTTGTGAACCTACTGAATTTTTATACATATTAGGTCTTTAAGAGCTATTTGCTGAAAGTAATTGAGTTCTCAGTGAGGCTAAAGTAGAAAACAAGAATTAAGTCTGGATCACCAAACTCTCTCTTTATTCCCTTTATTAAAGTAGCAAGGATAAAGCCAATTCAAAAAGGGGAGAAATCTAAACCTAAAAGGCCATGAATAAATAAACCCTTGGTATAACTCATTATTGTGCCAGAGTGGGGGAATTAGATAAATGGACTGAGAAATTGTGGTTTTAGATAGATGGATAGATAGATAGATAGATAGATAGATAGATAGATAGATAGATAGATATAGATATAGATATTTTTGACATTGTTTCAATCTTCTCTTTTTCTTTAATGTTCTTCAGTTTCATAATTAATGTATCAATTGTGGACTCTCTCCCTCCCTTCTTCTGTCCTTCCCTTTTCCTTTTCCTTTCTCTCTGTTTCCAGCTTGGGATTCACTAGCATTCTTGTATCTGAAGATTGGGATTGTTCAAAAATTCTGGAAAGTTCTTGATCACTATATTTTCAACTTCTTCTCTATTTTATTATCATCTTCTATAATTCCAAAAGACATATACATTAGATTGTCTCACTCTTATCCTCTAAATTCTTCTATCTTCTTTTTCATAATACATAACTATCACTTCAAATTCGAGAATATTTTTTATTTTGTGCTGTCACAAAAAAGTATAAAAATCCAAATTAACATAGCGAGGAAAACGAAGTAAAATAAAAATCTCTGAAATGAGGAAAATTAATTTGTCTAAAAGCTCTGATAATAACCAAGGTTTAATATCTGATTAAATTTCTATAGATTAGAACTAAAAACAATTTAAATAGTTAACTGAGATTATTGATCGATGCATGTAATGATTTCTTAATGTATGTAATAATTATTTCAAAATAAAAGTGTTTCAGAAATATGCCAAACTTTATTATATCTACTTGGAATCCTATTATTTTAATGTCTATTGTCCTTATTGGTCTATTTGCACTTGAAAAATAAACAGTGAATTGAATGCACATATCAAAAGACTCTAATGTGAGGATGATGATGGTAATAATAGCTAACACTTAGTGCACACTTGCTCTATGCTAGATACTTTGTGCTTTATGACAACATGCATTATGCAATTTATGTCTTTCAACAATGTGATGAGTTCAGTCATTTTTAGCTCTTGTTTAATACACACAGAACTTATGTTCAAGAAAGAACTTTGATAACACAGCCAGTAGGCAGGAAACCTAGAATTAGAATCCTTGCCTAGGACAGTAGTTCATGCTTTTAAAAACAACCTATATAGCTTCTTACTTTTATATCCTCCCCTATTTGCCCATTCTGACCATGTGGAAATGCCAATTAATTTAAGCCTCAGATCAAAGGTCATGTGCCCTTCAGAACTTTGCCCTTTTCCAGGTACAGACTAAGGCATGATTCTTTTACTGATCTATAGAGAACAGAAAAAAATAAATAAAAGTATTGTTCAGTTTTAAGCTTTTCGCTAGCCGACAGCCTTATTTGATAGCAGAAGGCCCTTCAGAACTGATAAGCACAGGATTACTGATGATGTGCAATTTACAACCAGAATGGGAATAGCTAAACACTACTTAACAAAAGCATTGAATACCTTTAATCATTTTGAGGGATTTGCAGGCATCAAATGGATGTGAAAACACAATGAATGTCCAGATAGTTAGATTTGATTTCTAAAATTGCTCATTGTTCTGAATGTATTGAGAATTTTCAATTTATACATTGCTTTACTTTCTGCTTCATTTTAGTGTGCTAACTCTGATAGCTGCCCCCTGCCCCCGCTTTCTCTCTGTGTCTTCATGGCCCTCTCTCTTTCAGAGGTCACTGCTTTACTAAGTAATTTGTTAAAAGATTATAGTTGTCTTCATCATATTCTTTTTCCATCACCTACACACACAAAAAAAGTCATGATTCTAGTTAAACCTGGCTGCCAGTAAAATGTCAGGGTTGAAAGTATAAACTAATTAATATAATTTACTTACAGGCACCTTAAGAGTATTATAAAATCACTGTTATCACAATTGATTGCTTGGGATGTTTTCCCTTCAAGAATAACCTAAAATCAATTTAACATGGGAAATGTTAAACATATTAAAATATATGTTAATACACAAAATAGTGCAAAAAGATAAAAATAAAATGAAAACATCTCATTCAATTCCTCTTGTCCTGGGATGATATTCATGTGCATGAGTAGGAAGGAGATACATTGTCCTTGAAGAGATTGTATTTTCCTGACATATGGCCGCTTGGGTACAAGCACTGAGATCTTTGGGACATTAGCTAGTTCTGAGTGCTATTGTTAAATCCAAACAGTGAATGATTAGACCACAGCAATATGAAAAAGCCAAAATTTGATGAAATGGGCCCATTTCCAAGACTATTCCAGGCCCTTTTTCTTCAAAGGGCAGTGTTGGGTTGTTTATAATGCCTATGTTTTCTCTTAGTGACAAGTGATAGCCTTTTTTATAAAGAAAAACTGGTTCATAATGGACACTTAGGATTCCCAGCCAGAGATGATTATTATCACAGATAGGCTCACCGGTTCCTCGGTGTCTTTTCACTGATAAGTTCTATGCTTATTTCCAAGCTTGATGTAACCTTTGGGCAGTCATCATTTCCCCTTAGTTTATGAAGTGATGCCAGAGGCCAGAATGTGAGGCCCAGCAGGTTATCTGATGAATTTGAAATAATTTACATAGTGTGATATACCAATATGTTACTGGAGATCTAAATCATGCTTGAGGGGCACAAATAGCTAATCATTATTATTAAAAATTGAGAATGATTTTTCCACTGTTTTTCTTGATTCTTTTAAAAATTAAAACCATCACCCTGATCACTTCACCCCACATCTTTTAACCTAATCATCAGGACCATTAATATGCTCGGTTAGGAATGAATGATATCACCATTACTAAAAAGAAGACAGTTTGAGCTAAGGAAGTGAATTTATTAACATTATGCTACTTTGAATCATCCAGTTGTAGTCCCATATTTCACTGCATAAATGTTGCCACCTCGTAATTGTCACATCCGGATTTTTCATTTCAAAAATTTGTTTATAACCTTTCATTGCATAGTTGTGGCATGGTATAATTCTGTTCTTCACACTGCTTAAAAGATAAAAGGAGCAGCAATATATTTACCAATGGCATCTGGGCTTACATTTGCCTTCTTGTGCACTGTAAGCCACTAGCCTAAAATTCTCAGTGCATTTTTAGGATACTTCTGAAGGTGGACTTTGGAGATTTGTTTAGAGAGCCGCAGTACTAATGGTAACCACATCTTATATGAGTGGACATGTAAGGACAGCACAGTCAGATCAGTAAATCAAAGACAGTGGTGCAGAATCTTAGATGCAGGACCTTAGAATTTTTAAGTCCAAACTTTGCAACACTCTAGTAAATTTTCTCAAGTGCAATATTTCAACTACAATGAACAACTCGATAACAACTAATGTGCTTTTTAAATTCAGAACAGAAAAGTGTTCATTAAACTGTTATGAAAAAATTATGTGTATCAATTTTCATTAGTCAGTCTGAACATTCTTGAGTATTCCATGCAAACTGATTTTGCAACAAAGACAGTTTTTAGTAACAAATAACTTTTAAGTAAAGCTGGCATAATTAAAAAAAAACAAACAGCTTCATGTAGTGGTTGCACCTGACCTTTTTGAAGAAAAAATTGGCATAAAATCTGCAACTATTATGTAGTGAAATACGGTTAACTGCAAAGAAATTGTTGCCTGAACTGGAACAAATGCTCAATTTCTCTATTCCTTAAACCCAGGCTGAAATTTATAGTTGCTCAGAGTGACCTTAGACTGAACTTCCTTCAAGGGCATGGTATCTGATGCTTCAATTTGGCACAATGCTTTCCATAAGAAAAGGACTCATACAATATTATAATAATTTGCAACTGTGCTCTTCAAAACCAATTCCATATAAAATAGATTATCATATATATAAAATAGATTATCATACATATATATATATATAAATGTATATGTACAATGTTTTCAAATAATTAGATTTAATTTCTGAAGTCAAATCATGTAACAATATTTGGTTGAAATACCTAAAAATGTGACAGTCAGTTTTTAAATGTTTTGGGTTATAGATTAGTTTCCTGGAAGTGCCATAACAAAGAGGCAGAGTGACTTAGAACAACAGAACTCCATTGTTTTTCAGTTTTGGATGCTAGAATTCTGAAGTCAATTCGTAGCAGGGCCATGCTCCCTTTGAAGGATGTAGGGGAAGAGTCCTTCTCATGACCATCAGCTGTTGGTAGCCCAGGTGTTTGTGGACTTGTGGCAACATCACTTCAATCCTCATCACTTGATTCTGTGCTTCTTCAGAGTCTTCCCTCTAGTCAAGCTTGTGTCTATGTCCAAATTTCTCCTTTTTAGAAGGACACGTTTCATAGTAAGATTGAATTAGAGTCCACCCTGATGGTCTCATTTTTAACTTCATTACCACTTAAAGACCCTATTTTCACATACCTTCACATTCTGAGATACTGAGGTTTAGAATTTTAATATATATCTATTTGAGAGAGGATACAATTGAATACTTAATATCTTGTACACATTTTTGTTTCAATGTGAAAAAACACCCAGGATTTCTTCTTTAAAGTCTATGCATTAGGGCGTGGAGCACAGATCAGAGGTAGAGCACTTGCAGAAAATGCTTAAGGCTCTGAGTTCAATCCTCAGCATGACAAAACAAAACAATCAAACAAGACTTATGCATTTTACTTCTTGAGATATAGCATACCAAGTTCCATTGACAACACTTCCATTCTCTGTGAAATATTAGAATTCCCTCCAATCATAACTGGAAGGAAATCTTCTGGCTTTGTTCCATAGACATGGTTTGAAACAAAGTATAATAGAATCATGAAAATAGTTAATTAGAATTAAATTATTATAATAGTTGCTTTACGTTAAGTTTAGTTTAAAGGAAGGCAAACAAACTACTCTTAACTAATAATTTTGATTTACATAAGGTGTTGTTCTTTATATTGCATTGCTTCCAAATAATTTTATAAACAAATGCTTATAAATTTTTCATTCTCAGTGTCTATTGCATTATCCCAGATATATATGTGGATGATTGCCAATTTCAAGAAACTAGAAAAACATTTCTATTGTTTTTTAAGCTATTAAAAGTTTAGATAATTTTGGCAAAATTACACGTGTCCTCTCCTTGTGTTATGTTTTGGATATATAAATGTCATCCCTAAAGCTCTTGTGTAAGACAATGCAGGAATGTTCAGAGTTGAAACTAGTAGATTATGAAAGCTGAAACATCATCAGTGTATAATCAATGTGACTAACCTGACCATCTGGCTCAGAAGACTTTGGAACTGGTTTGTGGAAGAAGTTTGGAAAAGTGTAAGATGCAGGCTGGAAGGAGACTTAGCATATTGAAAGCAGAGCTTAATGGGTGATTTTGGTGGGGGCTCAGATGACCAGAATGCTAACAGTAATGCAGACTCAAAAGAGAGGAACACGAATTCTGTTGGGATTTAGACTAGAGACCATATGTTTCATTCTAGCAGAGAAACTCTTCACATTTTGCTCATGTGCTAAGACTTTGTATGAGGCTGAATTTGAAGATGATGTGCTAATTAATTTGGTAGAAGAAATTTTAAGGCAGCACTGTTATTTAGGCAGTGGCATGGGTATTTATTATCACAACAAACCTGTCTTTTAGCCAGGTTTATTGTGACAATTGGGAGCAGAAAGCAAAGAAAAAGATTTTAAAATATTGCAGTTTGATTAGAAAAGGATTTACTGGAACAAGAAAGAAGTAGTTGTTGAAGAGGTTACTGTCACTAAAGAGTACCTTGAATATTGACAGTACTTTGTACTATGTAGGGAAGATGCCGTGAGGGCATCTCAGGGATCAGGAAGATTCCACCCAAGGCAGGATCAAGATTGTAAAAATGAAAACTTGTTTGAAAGATGTAGCTTTGAGAAGAATGCAGTAGGGTTACCCAAAAAGCTGTTTCCCCAGAATTTGGTTCACCATGCTCAGCCACCTACCTATCCACCAAGAGGCTGCAGCAGCCATGGTAAAAGGAGACTTGGCTACTGCTTGAGCTGGCAGTAGACCCTTAGCACTCCACGTGGTACTAGTTGTGCAGAAATGCAAGATGCTGGAGTTTGGGCATGACAGAATTTTCTACCATTATTTCAAGGAAGGCCTGGGAAGTCAGGCAAAGTTTAGCAGAATCAGAATCTCTTGAGTATTTCCCTTGAGATGGTACGCATGAAGCCATGAGAATAAAGTTGAAACTGGAATGGAAACTCCAGAATTAAGAGATGCCAGTAATGTGAAATCTGTCAAGGAAAGCTGCAGAAAAACAGGAGAACCCGTTTAAGAGAAATGCCATATAGGTTATACCCAGTGAAGCCCTAGAAGTCAGCTCATGTGTTAGGCAAGGCAAGGATATTCAGAGGTGGAGTGATTAGATTATGAAAACTGTAGCCTCATCAGTGGATCAATTCACGATTGATTAATAATTTGAATGGACCACTGGTGGTAACTGTATGCAGTCGGGATGTGGCTGGAAGCAGAAGGTCACTGGGGCCACGCCCTTGGGGATTATATTTTTGTCCCTGGTGACTCAATATTTGCCCCCTCCATCCTTCTCTGGTTGCCCTGAGTGAAAGATGCTTTCTCTGACACACCCTTCCAACATGATGTTCTTCCTCACCTTATGCCCAGAACAATGGAGTTGGTCAACAACAGACTGGACCTCTGATATATAAGATAAGCTTTTGTTCAGTTGTCACTTTGTAAGTACTAGTCCAAGATCACCCAGGAGAGCACTTCCTGATTAGGCATTTCAAAATAGCAACTTGACCTTTACATTTCAGTATACTTAGCACAGTTTTTATTGAGAGATAAGTGAGAAATATTTGTTTTTACTGATGTTTTCTGAGTCTTCTAATTGAAGACTATGCCACAGTTTGTATCCCTGGGAAATAGACTTTATGATGGTGTTCTCATGCAGCATATTTATTAGGGGGCTCCCTTGGGATTAGCACATGAAGAAGATGGGAACAGAGGCTGGATTGGTCATAGGACTGTAATGGACTGTAATGCAGACTTGAGGAGAAATAGCCCTTGAATGTTGTCCCTGGTTGGGCCAATATGACTAATCCATTATAATCTCTTGGAGATGAGTCATTGGACATCAGCTAATATAATAAGGAAAAAAGTCTTGGAGAGATGGCCTCCTCTAGCTGTAATACTCTCTGAAAGAACTGATGGTTGACAAACACATGCCCACAGCTCTCCCAGCAACTACAGCAATCCTTTTGTGCTGGGGAATCTGAGCTGTACATTACAGTGTGCACACAGAAAAAGAAAAATATGATAATTTAAGATGTTCTTTCAACCATTCTTTTTCTGCCTATGCACTATTAATATGAATCTATATAAGATATGAAAAATTAAATTTTTATTTACTGAAGAACAATAAAGCAAATCTTGGTTTCTAATTCTTTTCATTTCACTTTTCTTATGAATCTTCTTGTAGCACCATAAAACTGAATATTGATTCATGTCCATCATGACTTCTGTCCATCTAATGAGAGAATGTGATTGTGGGGGTATTTTTGCTAAAAACTGCCTGCTGAGCCCTATAAATTATACAGTTATCCTAATCTAATACTCTAATATGTTTTTTAATATAAGAAAATGTGTGTATGTATGTGTGTATGTGTTAAGGACATGCATGTTCTCCTGTGAAATAACTTCTTAGCATAGAATGTGGAAGTCTAAGAATAACATCATAATTTTCACAAGAAATTTGCATTTATCTTTGTTGTAGCCATAGAAACTATATGAACAAATCTGGGTGCTCCTCCTACTCTCCTCACACTGATCCTGAATCAACCTTTAACAAAACAATTTCTTGGGCTCACAAAGTCCAAATTTTTTTTCTCTTGAGATTTCTACCATAAATCTGTATAATGTCTTCTTTAAAACTGAATAGAGGAATAGCAAATATTCAGCTTTGTCTGTATAAGCATTCTAAATTATGTTAAAATAAGAAACTGGAGAACACGCTTGCATTCTAATAGCAAGGGAAGTGATTTCTAGGGAAAATAAACATCTTTTGACTTAGGAATCAACAGCCCTGATGTGAAAGGTTTGAAGAGATAGGAAAATGTAAAACTGCTGCCACATATCATTTTCCTTGTCATATTTGTCTCTAAACATGTAAGATAAAATTTGGTCAATCATAACTAAGAACTACTAATATATAATGTCTGCTTAGTATTGATCTTTTCCTATTCTGAATTTCAGTTAAATTAAAATTACATCTCCCAAAATATTACAAATTTTCCATTCCAATCAAGTTAGTTAAAATGACTGTTTGGATAATTAAAATAGATTTCTACCTTGTTTCCCTATCTCTCCACAAAATCAAAACAGTCAGTTTAATTTTCCAAATATGCAGCTGTGTTTGAATTACATCTCTGCTCGAAAAAAAAATCGGTGTACCTCAATGCATAAAAAATGAAATAGTACTTCTTTATCTTAAATTCAAGTCCCTTAATAGGATTATTCAGTCCATATTTATGCTCTTAATTTATGCTACACTTATTGATGTTCCCTACTGTATTAAATTATTTTACTTACCAACCTGCATAAGACCAATTAAATTAAATATAATTGAACTCTAGAAACTTGAATTATAAGTCCATATGAAGATATACAACCTTATTCCCTCTCCTATGTTGACAGAAAGTTAATTGAATACATCTGAATACTTCTCTTCAATGTGTCTTAAAAAAAGAATTAATTTTATTTTATGGAGTCATTGTGTTAGTAAGCATTCTATTGCTATGGCAAAATAGCTGAGAAAATCAAGTTGAAGAAAGTAATATTTATGTTTTCATCCATGGTCAGCTGGCCCTATCACTGTCGCTTTGTTGTGAAGCCAAACATCATGGCGGGGAACTTGTGGTAGAGCAAAATTGCTTACCTCAAGGAAAGCAGGAAAAGAAAGCAAGGGACCAGGGCCCCAATATATCCTTCGAAAGCATATGCCCAATGATCTACCTCCTCTAACTAGGCCACATTTCCTAGAGCTTCCACAACTTCTCAATAGCACCACCAGATAGAGACCAAGCCTTCAAAACATGAGCTTTGGGGGACATTGAAGAACCAAACAAAAATATTCTACTCTGTTAGAGTCTGTAAACAAGTCAGGATGGTGCCTGGCATTTTTCCAGGGGAATGTTAGAGTCTGTAAACAAGTCTGGATGGCGCCTAGCAAAATGCCAGAGGGAGTGGTTTGTGAAGTAAGGCCAGTGAGCCATTAAGTGTGGAGATTTCTTATTGGTTGACTGATGTATCTAGTTTATGCTAATTAAGATAAGATGTGTGGAATGTATAAATACCGCTCCTGTCCTACAATAAAGGGCTTCCACTCCTGCTGTATCAATCTACACAAGTTGTTCGTCACCCGCCAGCTATTTTGCCCAGCCAGCCGTACTCCAGCACTACTCCTAGTTCCCTAAATCTTAAGTCTATCTCATATTGAAACTGCAGTCACTCCATCTCAAAGAGCCCACAAAGTCTCAACAGCTTCAGAATGGCTCGAACATCCAAGTTCAAAGTCTCTGAGACTCAAGGAAAACTCACTTGAGCCCCTGTTTTTTTAAAAGATATTATATTCCAACATGCAATGGGACATCATCGAAGAATTATCTTACTAAAGCAAGATGAAAACCCAAAAAGGTACATTTAAAGGCTGAAGCTACCCGTCTGTCACCCAAGGCACATGCTGGCACGGTATGAGCCCCCAATGGCTCGGGTAGCCCTTCCCTTATGGCCCAAATGATCATCCTCTTGGGCTGCCTCTGCTGGCTGTTGGAAGCTTTCTTTGTTTAAATGTTCCATTTTCCTGTCATCTCAAACTTCCTGGAGTCTCAATTGAAGCTTCAGCTTCACTGTTACAACTTCATGCATCACCCTGTTTGGGGATTTTTATCCTACAATACACTGCCTGGCTTTCTAATTTCTCCTTTGAAATCTCAATAGAAGCCTCAATGACCCTGCAATTCTTTTCTTTTATTTTTATCCTGTTTTTCTCTTGTGGATTTCATTCAGATTTGTCATTTCATCTCCAGAATGTGGATAATAGTACTTTGCAGTGTATTCCAAGAAGGATGTGTCTTATAAGTACCACATAATCCATACGATTACTCTGTACATTCAAAGTTCTCTTCACTTTTCTATAAACTATTTTGCTGCCGTTTTGAAAGGATGCCACAACGTTTTAATTGATTTTTCAAATAAAAACACTATTATATTTTCCAAAATTTAAATTTTATCAATTTTTTAAAGTATTCCTGCATTTTAACAGATCATTTGAACTTAGTACTTAGGTATGTTCTAGTTGCTTATGTCAGGAAATTCTAATTGTATTCTTTAATCTACTTTGTTTCCAACACAGAGCTTAGTTAGTGATTTATAAACTAAGTGGACAATTAGAGAAATTTTTTTGATAAATTTTCCAAGAGAGTAATATTGAACAGCAACAAAAAACAGATAATAATTAAGAAATCAAATTTAATTTTAAATAATTACAACAGAAAATGATGGTATTATTGTGAACAAAAGTGCAGAGCAAATGTAAAAGAAATAATAGTCAAACATTTAAAATTGTAAAATTTTCCATAGGCAAAGAAAACCCATGGAAAAGGATAAGGAATCCTTCTAGATGTTGAAAGATACCAAAGAAGTTTATGCAAAGTTTTGGAAGAAAAACTGTTGTCTCTCTTGAGTAAACACAATAGGTATTTTCATTTTATGGAGACTTGAAGTAAGAATAATCTTTTTTAAAAAAAAAGTTGTTTTTTTTTTTTATAAATAGAAAACTGGAAAAAATAATGAACAAAATTAGGAACCTAAAAATATAAAAATTCTAGCATATAATATCTGATTTACACCACTCAAATCAAATAAGCATAACAGATAGATGGATACAGATAGATATGATGTAACTGTTAATCTACTTATGAAAATTGAACACATTAAAATATCTTTAAGAATAAATATATGATTTAAAACTGGCCATTCAATCTTCAGATTATATTAACACAGAGTGGTAAAAAGAGAAGATAAATGAGAAAATAAAGAAATATCCCCTCACGTGTGTATGTGTGTGTGTATGAATGCTTGCCAGAAGTGCTTAATGTGATTGAAAAAAAACCACTACATTGAAATCTATATAAAAAAGAGACAAAAAAGAGAAAAAAGGGAGAAATAAAAATATAAATTTTAAATAGCAAGAAATATAACCTGTAACAATAAAATTAAATAAATTTAAAGGATGGTGGCTCATTAAAAGTGAAGCAGATGAGAAGGCAAAACCCTTACTACAGGTTTCTGCAACAAAAGACTGGATTGAAAGTGGCTGCAAGTGAACCAGCCAAGAAGCCAAAAGACATACAAAGTTTCCCCCTAGATGCAAAAGCATCACAAAACACCAGTCAGAGGCCAATGTCATGAGAGTGAGTAGATTTGGCAAATGGAGAGAATCTTTGTGAAAGAAACAGAGACAATAGCTGACCATTGACACAAGTCTGTTCAAAATGCTAGTGGAGACAGGGATGAATCACATTGAGTATAGAATGAGGTACAGCATTTTCTCTGAAAAGAAATCAATGGGAAAATATAATAAAGGTTTTGTGTCCAACTACAACTAAAATATAAATATTTAAAAAACAAAGGTTTTAAAAATTAAATTACGCAATAAGATGAGCTAAATAACAGACTGGTATTAGAGCAAGATGAGGAAATTTCTTGAAGACAGTGCATGCGAGATTAAAAAAAAAGATAAAAGAATAAGTGAAAGAAAACAGTGAGGATATGAATATATACATTCCTCTAATACAAGTTTCAGAAGGTATTGGACAATGTAAAAGATCTTGTAGTGGCTGCTGCTGTGGATAAAATAACAAAAGTAGTTCCAAAAATGATGAGGGATAAGAGAACCCACAAAATTCAATGTACCCAATTCAGAAGAACAAAATTCTTCTAACTGACATCCACAATTCCACATATGGATTTCACAGTAGAGAAGACCTTAATTTTTATTGGTGAAATAAAAATCACAAAATCATGTAAATAGGAGCTAGTGAAGTAAGTTGATAAAAATCAGAAATTACTAGTACAAGGGAAATTCCTGAGCTAGGGAACCCTGTTGGAACACAATTTACTTCACCAAAGATCCAATAAATAAATTAGAGTCAATGAGAATGGAAGAGTTTTCAACCCAGCTGAGAAGTGACCTATAAGCATGATAAAAATGCAAGAGATAAACAGAAGCAGCAGACATGTGATTTAATCACAGAGATTCTATTAGACATGAAAAGCAGAAAGAATCTAGCTACCATAAACAGAAAATATTTATTCCTACAGTGGAGAATCTAATGCATGGAACAAAAAAAATTATTGTCAAACAAATTAGCAAGACAAAAACTCTCTTCATAAAGAACTTTCTCTGCAGAATAAAGGATAAGTTTTTTTTTTCTAGGAGAATAATATAATAGAGGACACTACAATAAAATTTAATATGAAGACATATCTGCTTCATTATCAACATGCAAATATAAGAAAGATTCCTCAAGAAACCAGGAAGAAATAAAACAAGTCACACAGCAGGAAAAAAAAAGTCAAACTTATTTTCCAGAGTAACTTTCAGTATTAATATACATCAAGAATGTGCTGCCTTCAGGAGACGCATATGATAGGAAAAGACACACACAGGCTGAAGGTGAAAGGTTGGGAAAAATCATACCACTCNAGGGGAGGGGGGATAGTAGGGGATAGGAAAGGTAGCAGAATACAACAGTCACTAATATGGCATTATGTAAAAATGTGAATGTGTAACCGACGTGATTCTGCAATTTGTATTTGGGGTAAAAATGGGAGTTCATAACCCACTTGAATCAAATGTATGAAAGATGATATGTCATGAGCTTTGTAATGTTTTGAACAACCAATAAAAAAATGAGTGTATTATACAAAGTAGGACACCTATGATGTCACTACGCAATATAATGTTATTGGGTATGTGGTCCATAATTCACCAAAATGTTGTTATGTAGCACATGATTATACTTGGCTTCATTTTCTTCATAATTTCAAATTTTCTTCACAGTTTTATACCATATGGTATTCAATACAATATAATATAAAATTATATTGACTATTTATTCAGGTATTGTTTGTTGTGTCTTTCACACAGAAATGAAATTTTTTAGGAAGGCAAGACTTTATCTTGTTCACCATTCAATCTCATTAATCATAATAGTACATAGCACTATTTAGGGTGTGAATGGATATGGTAAAAGAAAAAGGGAAGAAGGAAGGCAACAAAAAAATGGAATTTCGGGAATGTTTGTTGCCTTTAAACTTGAATATGAATTACTCTGTATAACTTAGTGTAATTCTTTCTCTTGATGTATATTTTTTTTCTTTTTTTATTATTGGTTGTTCAAAACATTACAAAGCTCATGACATATCATCTTTCATACATTTGACTCAAGTGGGTTATGAATTCCCATTTTTACCCCAAATACAAATTGCAGAATCACATCGGTTATACATTCACATTTTTAAAAAATGGCATATTAGTGACTGTTGTATTCTGCTACCTTTCCTATCCCCTACTATCCCCCTCCCCTCCCCTCCCATCTTCCCTCTCTACCTCATCTGCTGTTGTTCAATTCTCTCCCTTGTTTCCCCCCCTTTCCCCTCACAACCTCTTATATGTAATTTTGTGTAACATTGAGGGTCTCCTACCATTTCCATACGATTTCCCTTCTCTCTCCCTTTCTCTACCCCCACTCATCTCTGTTTAATGTTAATCTTTTCCTCATGCTCTTCCTTCCTGTTCTGTTCTTAGTTGCTCTCTTTATATCAAGGAAGACATTTGGCATTTGTTTTTTTAAGGATTGGCTAGCTTCACTTAGCATAATCTGCTCTAATGCCATCCATTTCCCTGCAAATTCCATGATTTTGTCATTTTTTAGTGCTGCATAATACTCTATTGTGTATAAATGCCACACTTTTTTATCCATTCATCTATTGAAGGGCATCTAGGTTGGTTCCACAGTCTAGCTCTTGTGAATTGTGCTGCTATGATCACTGATGTGGCAGTATCCCTATGGTACGCTCTTTTAAGATCCTCAGAGAATAGTCCGAGAAGGGCAATAGCTGGGTAAAATGGTGGATCCATTCCCAGCTTTCCCAGAGATCTCCATACTGCTTTCCAATTTGGCCTCACCAATTTGCAGTCCCACCAGCAATGTACAAGTGTACCCTTTTCCCCACATCCTCGCCAGCACTTATTGTTGTTTGACTTCATAATGGCTGCCAATCTTACTGGAGTAAGATGGAATTTTAGGGTGGTTTTGATTTGCATTTCTCTGACTGCTAGAGATGGTGAGCATTTTTTCATGTACTTGTTGATTGATTATATGTCCTCCTCTGAGAAGTGTCTGTTCAGGTCCTTGGCCCATTTGTTGATTGGGTTATTTGTTATCTTATTGTTTAATTTTTTGAGTTCTTTGTATATTCTGGAAATTAGGGCTCTATCTGAAGTGTGAGGAGTAAAAATTTGTTCCCAGGATGTAGGCTCTCTATTTACCTCTCTTATTGTTTCTCTTGCTGAGAAAAAACTCTTTAGTTTAAGTAAGTCCCATTTGTTTATGCTTGGTATTAACTCTTGGGCTATGGGCATCCTATTAAGGAATTTGGAGCCCGACCCCACAATATGTAGATCGGAGCCAACTTTTTCTTCTATCAGGCGCAGAGTCTCTGATTTGATATCAAGCTCTTTGATCCATTTTGAGTTAACTTTTGTGCACGGCGAGAGAAAGGGGTTCAACTTCATTTTGTTGCATATGGATTTCCAGTTTTCCCAGCACCATTTGTTGAAGATGCTATCCTTCCTCCATTGCATGCTTTTAGCCCCTTTTAATCAAATATAAGAAAGTTGTAATTTTGTGGATTGGTCTCTGTGTCCTCTATTCTGTACCATTGGTCCACCTGCCTATTTTGGTAGCAGTACCATGCTGTTTTAGTTACTATTGCTCTGTAGTACAGTTTGAAATCTGGTATCGCTCTACCTCCAGATTCACACTTCCTGCTTAGAATTGCTTTTGCTATTCTGAGTCTTTTGTTTCTCCATATGAATTTCATGATGTATAATACACTCTTGATGTTCACACAAGGATGGAATTGCCCAAGGACATGTTTCCCATAAAGAAGCATTAATTGTATAAAACCAGCAATGATGACTGGTGATGGCTACTTGAGGACTAGTGGTTCAAAGAGGCCTCCTTGGAAAGATGGCATATGAAAAGAGTCCACATGTTATTCCGGCTTGTCAAGATCTGGTGGAAGAGAATTCCATGCAGAATGAGCAACAAGATGGTATCACATTGATTGACGGGAGTGTGGCCAATTGAGTTTCACAAAGCCAGAACAATGCTAGCATACACAATAGGAAGGAGAAGGCAGGGTTTAGATTCTGTGTGCCAAATTGTTGAACATGTGACACAGCTGGTACCACCTCTGGAAATGGGTGGGGAGGACTTGAGGGAGCGAGTCCCACTTCATGGAGGATAGCAAATTACTTAATGCTGTTACTGAGAGTAGCAGCCCCAGGATGTCAACTCACTCCACAGCTTGGGGTCACCCAGATATAATTCTCACAGGCACTGAATGGAATATGCCTTACACAATAGAAAGAACAATATCAGTTTCAATAGTGACAGCAGATGCTCCACAGCCAGAGATTCTCATTCTGCTGCTGACACAGTGTAATGGGTAGGCTCCTGCTAAATATTTACTGAATAAATTCATGAATATGAAACTCATGAAATTTCAGTAAGAGGCATTAAAAGATAGGTGCTTACAATCACCATCTCCTAAAGGCATGACATCAAATTCTATTGACCACAGTCATCTCTCCTTTGCAACTCTCCTTAAGGTTGTAGCATGTAGACTATTTTTTCATGTCATATCTTTTGTTTATTGATAATTTTTCCAATAATTGGGCCTCTCAATTATTTGGTTTCCTCTCTTCATATTTGCTTCATATTTCAATTATCAATCCCATCATACCCCAAAATATACCATTAATAATAAATTTACCATTGCTATAACCTCAGTTTCAATCATCCACTCTATGATAAAGCATTCTGCTTTATAGCTCAATTCCTCTAGTTCTCTGGCTCCAGGAATTCTTTCACACTACTAGATGCAATTTCCATTACTATCTTCCTAACATTATTTATCATTATTTCATGTCCCTTATTTCTTCCTTGTTATTTTCAATTTTAAAAATCACTTAATTATTTCCCTTCTCTATATCCTCAATTCTTTTGTTCATTTCTACTTTCAGCATATTCTTCTAGCAAAACACTTACCCTAGTAAAATGTATACCTGTTTACCCTGTTCCTGCTCAAAGTAGCTAAACTTGTTTATAAGTAAGCACATCCATCATAATGCATTTGACTTCATCATTAGTCATCCCAAGTGAGCTAACAATTTACAAACATACTTCTTTGTCACTCATTTAGAGCATTACTTCATATCTTCTCCTTGTCACTACTGTCAACTAATAACCTTGTTTTTATTTGCTGATAAGAACAAAACAAAAATAAGCAGAAAACTTTTGAAAGTTCCCACTACTTCATTTATCATCCTACCTATACTGAAGTATATATTCTTTGAGTTTTCTCCTTTTCCATAAATAAAATTTCACTTCTCTGCCTAGGGCCAATTGCTCCACTTGGATACTAGCTGTAATTCCTTCTCACTTACTCAAGAATACACATATGGCTATGGTGAGGCCTATCTCATGCATTCTCCCATCTATAACAGGATCATTGTTATTAATATACAAATATGCTTGACTCACACTTAAAAACAATATTTACCCTGTTTAGGTAGATGAAATAAATCCTAGCAAGCTAATACTATCATGCCAGTAATGATGACTTTTGCAGAAAAATCCATAAAAACATCATTCTTTATTTTCTAATAATCAAAAACAAAAACAAAAAAACAAGAACTTTGGAGACACTGCAGAATCCTCATGAATGAGGTAAGATTCTTCAGCTGCTTTTCTCCAGGAGGAGAGTCATCAGTCCTGAGCATTTGCTATACACTGCATGTCTGGATTTGGTCAAGGCAGACAATTGATACCTAGAACTTCTGGTGATTGCAAGGGGCTAGAAGTACAAAATTTCAGAACTGTGGCCCTTAAACAAAGAGGCAGTTTTCCTCTTAAGACTTGTGCTAAGCTCTAATGCTGTGTGGGGTGTGAAGCTAAAGAGCTAAGATGAAAGAATTCTGAAAAGCAAAGAGAAATTTGCTAGTGTGGCTGTGATTGAAACACAAAGACCCTGTGGTGAGAGAAACCTAGAGAATATGACAACATGAGAGATGAAAATGTAGGAGGCAGCCATGAGTTGATGCTACCTAAGTACTCCAAATGAAAGCCATAGACCAGGGGAGGAAGGCACACATGCTATCTTTAAGAGGCACACTGTCAATATAAGGACTTAGAACATTTGACAATGAATAGAAAGAGACTGTAGAAACACTAACCATTGGAAAAGTTGTGTCTCTATACTAATAAAATAGATTTTAAGGCAGAAAATAGATGTTCACAGAGATAAAAAGAAGAATATCTTTATAATAAATGAGTCAATCATAAAGAAGATACCATGATTTTTAAATATTCATGTAACAAAAAGTATCATTTAAAACTTGAACATGAGAAATATGCAGAACAATGGGTTGGGGAAGCAGCTTAGAAGTAGAGCAGTTGCCTAGCATGCATGAGGCCCTGGGTTCAGTCCCCAGCACAGCAAAAGATAAATGAATAAATTTAAAAGTAAAATAGAGATGGTTAGAAAACTAGTAAATATTTTAAAAATATATCAAAATAAAAAGTGAAATAAAAGGGAAAAAAAATTTTATGGATGATAAAGATTAAAAGACTATAGAAAATTGTGATCCACCCACGTAAGAATAGTGTACTGAATGACCTATATAAAATGCTACATTCACCAACGAAAGCACTACAAATTATTTCAAATACCCAAGGAACATAGAAGGCACAAATGATTATATATTCTAAAGAAACTATTAGAAGTCTGAAAAAAAATCACCCTGATTCAAAACAGAGAACTTTTGTGCTTCCACACAGAGTGCTGACAATAATATCTAACTGAAAATGTGTAAAATGAGTTAAATTTTGAATATTTAAGAAGTAGGGCTGGGCACAGTGGCACATGGAATCCCACCAGCTTGGGAGGCTGTGGCAGGAGAATCACCTGTTCAAAGCCAGCCTCAGCAAAAGCGAGACACTAAGCAACTCAGTGAGACTGTGTCTCTAAATAAAATACAAAATAGAACTGGGGATGTGGTTCAGTGGTCAAGTGCCCCTGAGTTCAATCCCTGGTACCTAAAAAACAAAAACAGTAAGAAGAATGAAAACTTTACATGAATACATGATCATTAATTCAGAGCACTAATTGTTACTAATTGATACTAATTGATTTAAGGGCACAAATTGGCAGTTACATTTATGCAAACTGAAATATGCATATAATATTACTGAGCAAAAACTAAAGATGTATATTTTTGTTAATATTCAAATTATGTAATTTTAAAATGTACAATATTATGATATCTTGCCCAATATTCTATTTTTAAAATGTAAATCGGGTATAAAGATAATGATATGATTCTGATCACATTAGAATATTCCATTGATTTATAGTTGATAGTTTAACAAAATATGTTTTGTAAACATAGAGTATGATGTCAGGCATGTAAAATGTTCCCTAAACTCCTCAGGAATCATCACCCATGTTTTGGTGAAGCTGTGTATCAATCTCACTCGCAAAAATTAAGTTGTTCACTTATATTATATTCAAATTTAACCTTGTGTCATCTCAATTTAATAAATTAAGGTGCTAATGTGCCACAGTAATTGTGTAGTTTCTCTGCTTACTTTGATGTATTTCTTACTCTTACTCCAGAATGTTTTTTTTTTCTTTTCATGGAATGCATGTAACGTTAAGTTATATTTTTAAAGGTGCTGGACAGCGTACAGGAGGTACAATTGTGTGGAAGGTAACTATCCCTGCCCTCACAGGACTTTCACAAAGCTTTCAATCTAGAACATATGGCTGGGGTTTCCCAACTAGTTCTGCCTAATGCAATAAAGGAGCATTTACAAAGCATAAAATGGAAGACTTGGATTCTAATCCTGTTCCTTCACGTGATCATGAAGGATTCCTATTTCACATTGTTCGTTCTTTTCTTATTGAAAAAAACAAATTAGGAATTTTCAAACTAACTTCTGCAGAGCCCTAGATTTTCCATCCAGGTGTCTCCATAGCCAGTCAGAATGGAGCCCAAAGGAGCAATGCTCCAGCCTAGTTTTACCTCCAAGGAGCTCACAGCGCAGGAGGAAGCATGGACACCTGAAAGCAAATAGGAATTAAGATCCAGAAACAGAGACAGAGGAGAAAATAGCAAACAGGTGATGGTTGAAAACTTACATGAAAAATCATCACACATTAAAAATGTTTCCTAAATTCTTGCCAAGATATTAAAAGAATCCCAATCTAGAGGCAAATAAAACATGAATTTTATAGATGGTTTTGAAGCTCAGGAAGACAAACTTTAGATCACACAAATTAGGAAAATGACAAGCTAAGACACTTGTTAATTCTTCTAATGTGACATAACATAATGGTTCTTAAAATATTTTTTGTACTTTCTTTTCAATACATTCCTCCTGTATAGTATTTTCCTGTATTGTAAAGAAATAATAGCAAATACCCAATGGGGAGCATGTATTTACACATTTATATAAGTATTGAAAAACAAAATGATGCTAAAATAAATTAAAGAGGACACAAATAAGTGGAAATCCATTATGTGTTAATATATTGAATACTAATATTAAGATGTCAATACTATGCAAAGCAGTCTACAGTTGATACAATCCTTATCAAAATCCCAAGATGCTTTTTGCAGAAAAAAAAACTAAGAATATTTGTATGGAATCTCAAGGGACCCTGAATTGCTAAAGCAATATTGAAAAATAATGAAGTTGGAGGGCTTCCTCTTCCTAAATTCAAATCTTATTGAAGTAAGAAAAGAAAAAATAGAATAATTGTACTTTATCAAAATTAAAAGCTTTTGTGCATCACAGGACACTTACTATAAGACAATATACAAAATAGGAAGAATAATTTGTAAATCATTTACCTGACCTGAGATTAGTATCCAGATTCTATGATTCAATAAAAAACAACTCAATTTTTTAAAAAATGGGACAAAGTGAGTAGATATATTTCCAAGGAAGCTATACAAATGAATAGATGAATTATATTCAACATCTCTAATCATTATTAAAATATAAATTATAACCACAATGAGATGTCATTTCACTCACATTAGCATGGTTATAAATTTTTTAAAAAGTGGGGGAGGGTGCCGCAGTCTGGCTGGGCACAAATCAGGAGCCACTGAAGCAGGAACAAACTTTATTTCTGAACTCCACCAGCACACTCCACACACGCTCCCAGGAACTCCTCCCTAATGCCACCCGGCTCCTCCAGGAGCCAGCAGCCAGAAATATCCTCCGGAAATCCCTCCTCCTGCACTTCCCCAACCAATGGGAACCCTCTGGGAATCCCTGGGAATACCCACGAGAACTCCAAAGTAGCAGCGGAGGAGGATAGTAATGCCTAGCCTGTCAATCAATACTATTGGCAAAATGCCAGGCGCCATTCCGACTCAGCTGTGGCTCTCAGCAGGAGGGACAAAAGAAAAACATGTCAAATGCTGGCAAAGATGTGGAGAAATTGAAGCCACTTGTGTATTACTGGTAGAAATATAAAGTAGTACAGCTACTGTAGAAGACCATACAATCAAACTTCCAAAACTTAAATGTGGAGTTACCATATGATCCAGCAATTCCATCTACAGATATATATTTAAGAGAGTTAAAAGCAAAAACTTGAACAGATATTTGTATATCAATATTCATAGCAACATTATTTGCAATAACACCAAGGGGGAAATAATGTAAAAATTCTATGATGAATGGATGGGTGAATAAAATTTATGCATATATAACAGAATATAATTAGCCCTGAAAGGGAAGGAAACTGATCTGTGGACAATATGGCTGAGCCTTGTAAACATTATGCTCCGTTAGAGCTGAACAAAGAAAGAGTGAACACTGTATGATTCTAAATACCTGAAATGGTCAAATACTTAGTTTGCAATTAGAATTAGTAGAATTAAAGTTATTAGGGACAGGAGGCAGAGGAGGATGGGGAGTTTTTTAATGGGTACAGTTTCAGTTGGGGATGTTGAAAACTTTTGGAGATGGATATTGATGACAGGTGCATATCAATGCCAATGTGCTTAATGTCACTGAACAGTAGACTTACAATGTTTAAAATAGCTCATTATATTTTATGTATATCTTGCCACGATAAAAAGGAATGGATTGATTTAAATGCAAATCCACAGATTTCTATGAGAACTCCACATCCGCAAAAAGGAGATATTAAGGCTAACCTATTTCCTGTATTTGTGTGAGGAAGTAATTGGCATAATGCATATAAATAATGTAGCCAATGTGGGGAAAACGTTAGGAACTGAGGAACTGTAATATACTAAATTTATTGTTATTTGGCATTAGTTCAGACATGTTATTTTTACCTTTTGCTTTAAAGTGGATTTCTAAAACACGTTGTCATTCTTATTTAAGATAGAAAATCTAAAATTTCATTTTAGTTCTAAATATTTATTTCTTTTCTCTTCTGTAATCTCTAAGTAAAAGAGAAAATCCTTATTATCTTTACAAATTACTGGCATTTTAGTGTTCATTAAAAATGTTAGAATTCATGTGTTTCCTTATAAGGTAATATTTTTTATTTTAGGCAACATGTTTTATAAAATAATTTAAAATGACAAAACTTTAAATGTCAAAGCTCAATTTGTGGACATGCATCCTTTAATATATTTTAATGATTTAAAAATGAATTCTATGAAAAAATAAGGTATATGAAAAAAGCCCTGAATTAAGTTAAAATGTAGAGACAGTAATGCCATGGTATAATTATGTTTAAACATCTACAGCAGGAACTAACACATATTAGTTTAATGAAGAAAGCCATTATATTAACAAAAAGCCAGTTTCTTAATATTGAACCTTCACATTCCACTGATGATGTGTGAATATGGGTTAATCAAAATTTAATAATATGCTCTAAATTCAGGATTTTCATCCCTAAATCAGGCCAATGAAAGATTTATTAAACTCTTCTTCTACATTTATGCTATGTGCCTGGTATCACAGTAAGAATCTTATGCAGAGTGCCTCTAACAGTGAAGGAGCTCTACAAGCCTGAGAGGAGAGACGAAGCTCAGTTTATGTAATATGCCTAAAACATGCAAGGGATAGGAGGCATATAGGGATTTAAATCCAGGTCGATTTCTTTTTGATTTTGCACATCGTTGCTTCAGTGTTTCATCACCACTCTCTTATCTGTTCCAGGATGTACATTTATTATTTTTTTTTTAGTCTCAGTTTGACTCAGAAACTTGTCAGACCAGGTAAAGTTATCTAAATTTCTAGTTCTGAATTACTATGCAAAATAAAATTCTGGATCACTCCATAATAGAGTTCATAGTACATATAATGAGGTTCAGAAGAATGCTTCATCAAAACATTTTGAATTAGAAAAATCTCTTTGTTTGCTAAGACTTTAACCACCCAGTTTGAGACTCAGCCTGAATGACCACTTTCACCATGATTCTCACCAGAAGTTCCAGATTTGTATTCTTCAGACCAGATCCTTTAGAAGTTTCTCTCCAACCCTCACCCCTGTTTTCTATCAGCAGTATTCTTTTACAGGTGGTAAATCTTTCCTGAAAAATCCTACCGGTTCTTCAAAGACACAGTTTCGTTCTGTTAATACAAAGAATATAGTTAAGTTGTCTGTACAAATTCTAAAAGACATTTAGATGAGCTATGCATAATTAATTATAAAGGAAGGTTTTATCACCTCCAGATAAACTGGAGTTCCTGATCATGTGCAGAAAATAAAGAATTGTTTTTATGATTAATTCCCTGAGTTACAGTCTGAAAAAAACTATAATAAGCTAAAAATTAGCTTTAAAATTAAACAAATTTGAATCTAACTTATTATTGTAAGTTTATCACAGATGATATGGAATGAAGAAAGTTGTTTGTTACATTTCAAATTTTGTGCCCTGCATTGGATAATCTAATCAAGAATATTGTGTTCTTCATATAAAAGTACTCAAAATGATTTAAAAGTAAGTTTTCCTAAGATTGTCAGAAAGAAATATGGAAATTAGCATGTCCAAGAATTGTTTCAAGTGGAGAATATTTAGATTGCCAGAATATTTAGATTACCCTTAGAAGGAAGTATAAATAACATATATTTATAGGTGATTATTTGTTTTAATGATTTCTGATGCACTGAATTAAAAGGGTTTTTTTTTCTTCTTTTTTTAACCATAAACATCTGAGCTTTCAAGAAATATTAGTGAGTTGAATTCCAAATAGTGACACTTTAAAGGAATAAAAGAACCATGGCACCTCTTTTCTGGTGGAGTACTAGTAGAGCAAGTACTGCAGAGAGAAAGTAAAACAACAACAACAAAAAATTTTCCTAATTGTAATGAGAGTTTTAAGAACCACATTGGGGGTGTTGTAACAGGTTAGAGTGCTGAGAAGCTGTAGCCATGTTGTGGGCATGCATCTCACTACCAATTCTTTCCCACAGGTTTTCACTGTATGCCTGGGGATACAGGGCAAAAGACTGTTATAGGGTAGGGTAAATCTTCCAAGACATCTCAGATTCCCAGAAAATGAACATTCGGACTGTAACAGGAAAGCTAGCAGAAATTCTCCAAGACATGCTGGGTTTTCAACTCTGGAAAGTTAAAGGAAGGATACCGGAGAAATTCTTCCCAAATATCTTCATCTATTGCAAAGTGTAAGGCATCTGTACTTCAAATAGACTGGAGACAGGGAAGGGGACCAGCAAAGTAACCAGAGACCAGTACAGGAGGCCAGAGTCAAGAGCAAGCCAAGAGCAGGACTAGAGAACAAAGAGTAGAGGTTAACAAAAGTAAGAATCCGTGAGCTCGTGAGCTTAAAGACAGACCAAGAGAAAGTGTTCAAACTCATTTGTGAAAAGCAAAAAGAAAAAAAAAAAAAAGGAAAGACTAAAACCAAACAAAAAAAACCAGCAGCTGATATTTGTGGTAAAGTATTAAATGGTATCACACACATGTAATTAGGTCTGAAGAAGAAAAGAGAGACTGAGGCAGAAAAATTATTTAAGAAAATAATGTCTGAGGACATTTCAAAATTATTGCTATCACATTGCACATCTCAATTTCTTATATGTGTAATATGGTGGCATGCAATAACCTAAGGAAGGTAAATGGAAAGAAAGACACAGCTGGGTACATCACAGTATAACTAAAAACTAGAGATGAGTAATAAATCTTAAAACATCCAGAAGAAGAAATCATTACATACAGAAGAACAAATATATGATACTGTCTGAAGGCTTATTAGAAACAATGGAGTCTAGAAAACAGTAAAACGATTTTTTTAGACTGTTGGGGGAAAAAAAACAGTTTGCATCTTGCAACTAACAGAAATATTCATCAAAAACAAAAGGAAGAAAATGATAATTTCAGATGAACTGAAGCTGAGATAATTTATATGTACCAGAAATTGCTGCAATAAATGGAACCTTGGGTTTTCAGGGAGGAATAGCCCAACTTTTTGAGAGAGAGAGAGAGAGAGAGAGAGAGAGAGAGAGAGAGAGAGAGAGGGGGAGAGAGAGAGAGAGGTTTAAAAAATATGCAACTCACTCAAATTAAGATAGAAAAAGAGAATAAAAACAAAGGTAAGTTAGGCTTAACAGAAAATCAATGGAAAATACTAAACTTAAACCTAGTCTAGTCATACCATTAATTATATTACTTGCACATGGACAAAATAATACTATTTAAAACACCAGGATTATTATAAAAAGAGGGAGGGAGGGAGGGAAGAAAGGAGAGAGGGAGACAGGGAAACAACTATGTTCTGAATTAGAAAAAAAAACAAATACAAATAAATAGGCAGGAATAGACATTTTAAAGGCAAAGATGTGGGGAAAGTTACAATGAAAATGTTAAACAATTAAGTTAATGTAAGACAAAGTAGACTTCATGGTAAAGAATATTCCTAAAGATAAAGAAGCATCATTTATAGTAATAAAAGAATCAAAACTTTAAGAAGGCACAACAATTCTAAATATACACACACTTTAGAAGATATAGACAAATCTACAACACAGTTGCAGATTTCAAAGCCCCTTCCTCAGCAATGGGTAATTCAAATATTAGCAATGTTTGTAGTGTCATGTTTATATTAGAAAAAAGAAAGTAAAAGCAACAGTCTAAGCACCCAAATAAATTAGTACAACAACTATGGAAATCAGTATGGAGGTTCCTTAAAAGATTAGGCAAGGAACCACCACATGACCCAGTGACATCACTCCTTGGTATTTATCCTGAAGAATTAAAGTCATCATAATACAGTGATACCTGCATACTCATGTTTATAGCAGCACAATTCACAACAGCCAAACTACAGAACCAGCCTAGGTGTCCATCAACAGATGAATGGATAAAGAAAATGTGATATATATATATAGAATGGAATTTTATTCAGCCATAAAGTAAAATCAAATTATGGCATTTTTAGGAAAATGATGAAACTTGAAAACATTACATTAAGTGTAATAAGCCAAACTTAGAAGGTTAAGGGTATGTTTTCTCTCATATGCAGAAACTAAAGAGGAAACAGGAAAAGAAAATGGGGTGGATCTCATGAAAATCAAAGGGAGATCAAAGAAACCAAGGGGTGGGAGGTTTGGAGGGAGGCAGGAAGTGCTGGGGAGTGATATTGACCAAATTATATTGTACTGTGTATCGAATGCATGTACGAATATGTAACAACAAATCACATCAGTATGTACAACTCTAATGCGCCACTTAAAAATGTGAAAAAAATAATAAATATATTCTTTTTAAAATAAAAATATATAAAAGAAGAGAAATTGAAACAGAAATAAACATGAACAAGAGGAATAATAAAAGAGTGAAAATAATAGAAAAAGGCAAAGACTAATGTGAAAATTAATTCAAAGAAGAAATAATACTGAAAAGAAGCAAAAGAAGACTGTGGAATGAAAATGAAAATGAGTGGAATGATGTTAATCAAGACTTAAAAGAGCATAGCTCTATGTTTCTACCAGAAAAGAAGAAAATAGTCAATTTGGTAATCTAAACTTTAATACGTAAGAAAATAGAAAAAAATGAGGTAATAAGCTAGAAGTAGGAAAAGGAAGTAATAAAATATGTAAATAGTCAAAAAAGAAATGGGCAATAATCTATGGCATATATTGATCTTATGAAGAACCTTGTTAGGGTGGCAGGATTATTGTATATTTTCATTTTTGTGATTGATATATTAGCATATGTAATTGATAAACATTGTGGAATCGCCAATAAAGATCTATAAAATTTGTTTGCAATAAATTATACCTCAATAAAATATATTCAATGACACAACATTGTCTATTCTTACTTTCTTAAATGTAATGAACTTTTTCAAATATTTGAATTTTTGTTCTGTTTTTGTTCCATAACATCATTTAAGTACCTCAACTACTTGTTAGAATTTTCCCTTATATGGTAATTGTGTTCAGGGTTTTTCAGCTAAGTTATTTCATTGTATAGCACTAATAATTATCTCATACCAGTTCTGGAAACTGTTGACCCACTTAAAAGAGTTAATAAGCTTTTAAAAAGTTTCCTTTATGTTTGAGGAATACAGCAACAACAAAAATTGGTAGATAAAAGAATGTCTTGAAATTTTTTATTCCTCTTTTACATAAGCAGTTCAATTGAATAAGTTGAATGTTTGCATATAGACTCAACTCAATGTGTTCATTGTGTAAGTGAGGAAATAGTGAAGAAAGTGATGACTTATATTCTATGAAAATCAGTAGCAAAATGGAATAAATTCCTAAAATTTTATTCTTCCAACTCAGGTCTTTAGACAATTCACTTTTTTAATTAAAAATTTAAAAAAGAGATCATTTTTATATAACCCAAGTTGAAAAACAATATTACTGGCAAAAATTGAAAACCATTCACCTAATTGCCAAATGTTTCCTGGAATAATATATCCAGAAATGTTTATTGAATATATAAATTTGATTCTTACATGAATAGTCATTTATAGATCCTAATAAATGTTTTCACACAATTTTATGAAGAACATGGTCAAAATACATAAAATTGAACAACATTAGCAGAATACAAAAAGAAAAACAGAATTTTTTCTGAGGTGTAAAGTGATTTCAGGGACCTAATATACGTATAATTGAAGATCCAAAAAGGAAGAGGCAGATATATTTTAAGAAACAACGTACATAAATTTCAAAATTTCTATAAAGATTATAAATCCATGGTTTTACTCAAATTGCACAAATCATAATTAAGCATTTTAAAATTAGTTATAATAAAACAAAATCATTAGGGCAAAAAAAGGATGACAAGTCTTCTTCACAGAAATAATACAAATGAGAAAGCAGTATCTTTAAAGTAGTAAATTAAAAGGTCAATTCAGAGTTCTATACTCAACAAAAAACTGTTATTCAAATGAAATAAAATATAAAATTTTATTCAGAAATCTAAAAGTAAATATGTAATTATCAATCTACCACACTTAAAATGTTTGAAGAAATACTCCAAGGCAAAAATATAATATCAGATACATAAATAAACTAAATGAAGTAATAAAAAGGACATTGATAATAGGAACTACATAGATAAGATTCAAGATTCTTACCTAGTTATTTAAATTTCATTGATAACAAAGTACTATAGAGAAAATTACCTTAGCACCCACTTTTAAAAAGTATAATAAAAGAGAAATTAAACTCAAACTGAATACATGGAAAGAAATAATTAAGGTCAAAGTGGATATCAATGATATAGCAAACAGAAACATAATATAAAAATGCATAAAATCAAGAGCTATCTTATTGAGATAATAAAATTGATACAACTCTTATTTGGCAAATCAGAAGACAACAGAGAATAACAAAGTACCAGTATAAGAAATTAAGGAGGAAACAATCCTACAGACCTTGTATAACTCTTAAAAGGGAAATAACAAAAACACTCAATTGCTGTATGGCAAAAATAATTTTAAACTTAGATCAATAAAGTACATTAAAATACAAATTAATAAAAAATGAGGAGATTAAATTTGTAGTTAACCATATTCCACAAAGACAATTGTATGCAATGATAACTTCCATTGTAAATCTTACCTAACTTTTAAGAAAGAAATAATATCAAGGAGGAAAAAAGATGGTGGCATAGAAGAAGACTGTGATTTCCACTTGCTCTGTGACTCAGGAATACTACTTCTCAAAGAGGTGGGTCATGGAGGGAATTCACCAAATCTCAGTAACAAAATCATGCAGACAGAAATTCAGGCAATTTGAACACAAGCCAGGAAAGAATCCAGCTTATAAGGCTACAGTGCTGGTTCATCACGGTAGGCAGGGGCAACCCAAGAAGAAAGAAAGACTGAATTTGCAAAGAAAATGTGGCTTCGGGGAGAGAGGTGGTGTGAGCTTGAATGACTCAGAGGCAGTGTGTGAGGGGTGCTCTGCTCTTCTCAGTTGGAGAATGGATAGTAAACACAGGATGCTGTCCTGGAGTGGTGGCCCAGTGGATTACTTATATGACTTCCTGTTGTTTGACTCAGGAAGCATTAGCCAACTGTTGCTACATGCAGGTGCCTGAGACCTAGAGTCCTCCTGCCAGGTACAACACAGAAAGAGATGCAGAAGGGATTGCACTGGGAGCAGGGGGGACTCAGGCTGGGGATATAGAGTCCAATGGGGACCAAGTTTGTGGATATGGAAGGGAGTGTTCTTGCTTTCCATTTGGGTTTGAAGCTTTGCAGGACTAGCTGGAGAGAACTTAGAAGTTAGGTGGGCATATATGCACCAAGATCTGGTCCTGGAAAGACCACATTTGTGGGCAATGGAGAGTGAAAAAATGTCCTACTAGTGGTGATCTCACAAGATCCCCTTTCAGACCCAAATGCTTACTAGCAATAGGGTGGGTGGAGCAATTCTCTCTATAACTTGCTTGAAAAATTGGTCAAATTAAATGCCAGACATCTGGATTTCACCTTCAGAATTCTGAATCAGCACACCCTGGGAGGGCATGCATCTACCCAGTGTGAATGACAAAACTCTAGTTGTCATTCTCCTTTCTATCTTAAGTACACTGGTAAGAAGTGAGGCTGAGAGCCAACACAACCATTATTGGTTCCAGACCAATCCAGCTACCAACAGAGTGAGCAACTCAAGGAAAACAGGATTACAAAACCCTAGCTCTTGATCTCTCTAAGGGGTACACAGCCCAAAAAAAGGTGCAAAGACTCTTTCTTCCTTCCTTCCTTCCTTCCTTCCTTCCTTCCTTCCTTCCTTCCTTCCTTCCTTCCTTCCCTTCTTCTTCTTCTTCTTCTTCTTCTTCTTCTTCTTCTTCTTCTTCTTCTTCTTCTTCTTCTTCTTCTTCTTCTCCTTCTCCTTCTCTTTCTCCTTCTTCTTCTCCTTTTCCAATCATATGTGAGTGTAAATGTGTGCACATGTGGGTGTGTGCTGTTATGTTACTTAATTTTGACATTATAGGGATAATATTTCATATTATCTTTTGTTTCTCTTTTATTCCTTCTCTCCTCTCTTCCTGGTTCAATAGCCAAAGACATTTGTTCTCTCCCCCACTCATCATTTATGCCATTTCTCTTATTTTTTATTTCTTCTTCTTTATAGCCATCGCTTTCCTCTTCTCCCCTGCCATACCTCTGTTTGCCTTTTAAATATTTTAAAATATCTTTTACCTTCCTAGCTCATTTTATTTCCTCTTAGTGAACTGTAATGTTACTATCTTTAACATAGTTACTATCTTTAAAAGTAATTTAGTTTATTTAATTATTGCCTCCACCATATAATATAGCACAAACTAACATGTGGATTATATTGGACCTAGGTGTTGAAGAGATAAGAACAACCATCACAAAAGAGACAAATACACATCAAAGGACATCTTCACGGAAAAAAAAAGAGAGAAATCCATCTCACAGATGTACAAGTTCATGAAGAAAGAGGCAAAAATATCTCTCATCAAAAGTTACAATTCCCTAACAAAGGAACACACAGACATGGAAAGTGATTAAATTAAGAGAAAGACTTTAATATTTGATTATAAAAATGATAATTAAAAACTGGTTTAAAATACAAATAATGTACATAGGAATATTACATCAAATTCATCCCACTGTTCCTCACCATTCCCAACCCCCTTCCTTCCCACTTAATCCCCTACCTCTAGCCCACTGAGCACTCTTCTATTTTTATGGAATCATTCCCCTTTTCTTTTCTCTTGTTTTCTTTCTTTCTTCCTTTATTCCTTATTTTGGTCTAGCTTCTGTATACCAGAGAAAATAGTCAAATTTTGACTTTTGAGGTCTGGCTTATTTTACTTAACAAATTTAACAAAGCTACATGCCTAAAACAATAACTTTAAGTTTAAAATTTGTTTCTCCAGTCACATTGCCAACATTTCAACTATGTTATAGTCACATGTAGAATGAATAAAGAAAAATGTATATGACCATTGTATACACCACTACATATGTATAGTGGTATGTGTACATATGTATATAAATGTATAACCACTATATATTCTAGACATTGCAGATATAGAACATCTCCATCATCTATTTGATAATGCCCCATAGCAACAGCAGATCTGAATTTGAGCAACATGATTGTTGAAATTGGCAGACCTTCCAAAGGCAGAATGGAAATAGGCAGGATGTTCTCAATGTAGGCAAGTTCTTATTGTTTGCAGAAAATGAAGTAGTATAAAAAATTAGCTAAAGAAATAGTCAATTTATAAGCACTTTTTTTTTAGAAAATATGGAAGAACCTCAATTAACAAAGCTACAAAATAAAATTATGCCCATATCCAATTTTTCCTGCTATATTGTCAAAATAAAATATAGCCTGGAAGGAAAAATCAAGTCAAGGTCTTATACAACCTTTCATTAAGACTTCTAAAAGTGTTAAGGTGGTATGGAATAGGCTCTGGAATCATAGGATGAGCTTCAAAGAATTTTAAGGGCATTGTCATGCAATAGCTAAAAAATAGCAATGTTTAGGAGATCAAGGCCTGTCTTAAAAGAATTGTGTATATGGTATTTAGTGAATGAAATGGAATATTGTATCATCATGGAAAAGCCACAGAATTTTTGAAGCCCCTATATTAGGAAAAGTGATGTAATCTTAGTTTTAAAATAGTGTTGTGTTATAAAAAAATTTAAAATGTCCTCTGGAGTCCTAACTTTCTACAAGCACAAAGCAGTCTGAAAAGGTTGCTCCAAGAGCATAATTTTTAATGAAGTCACAGAAGTTGAAAGGAAATTGAAAAAAGAAAGACTTTCCTGAACGTGGAGTCAAGAGTCATAAAGAACATTGGGCTAGAAACACCCGCCACCCCCAAGAAGCCCAACTACGCCTTAGTCAGGGAATAGTCCCTTACCCTATGAAACAGGGATCCCCAGATACAGTGGGAAAAAAACAAAAGATATACTGAGTCTCCAAAGAGCCCATGAACATTGGAATGCAGGAAGTGCACATGGGCCACTGGAATGCAAAAGAAGCAACTCATAAGCAACCAGTCCTCTTCCTTACACCCATACCCTTGACCTTTTAAAGTAGGGCAATGCAAAAGTACAAGGAAAACTAGCAGGAAATTTCATAACTCTGCCCTGACTCCACCTCTGGCCCAGTCTCTACTGCTTTCCCTTGATAAATATTAACACCCCAGATCCTTAGTCTCAAAATAGCTCACAGTCTCTTTCCCTTTGAATGCATATAAGGAACATGTTTTTAAAAGTTCATCCTGTTTATGTCTATTTATGTCAGTTGCATGGGGGAGCTCAGGAAAGCCCAGATGAACCACTAAGCTCAGCCTTAGTTATTAATCAAAAATGAGCTTACTAAGTGTTTTTCTGAAGCAATAAAGTATTTGGTGTGTTGTCTTGCAGAGATGACACATTAACTCAATAATCCATATCCAACTGATTTTCCAGTTGACTTTTGCATTCAAAAGAGAAAATGGAAAGTGCTGGCAAGCTCTTAGCCTTCATCATTTCTTTTTCCAAGTATTCACTCCCATTCATTTTTAGGCTTCTGGACTCAGTGACTTATAATTAAAAAAAAATCCTCTGTGCTCTTTCTAGGAAAGGATATGCATTTTCCAAGTATTACTCTGATTTCTCCAATTGGGATTGTTTGAACAACATTTCAAAAAGGAAACTAAAAGCTCACAGTATCTCTGAAATTTCATCTCCTCTGAAGAATTTCTTCGGGTTATTCCATTGAACCATGCAAATTATGTGGAATATGTTATTGAAAAGTTTCAGTGTTTCTGAAAACGTTAATTTGCTCAATATTCAGGGCTGATGAAAATATGTATTGTTATTTGTTGTTATGGTTGAGATACGAATGTTACCCCCAAAAGTTCATGTGTGAAACAATGAAAGAATATTAAAAAATAACTAGATTATGAGAATTGTGACCTAATTAATGGATTAGCCCACTGATGAATGAACTGGGCGGTAAATGTAGATAGGTAGGGTATGCCTGGATAAAATAGGTCACTGAGGACATAATTAGGGGGTTTATATTTTGTCCCTAGTGAGCACTTCCTCTTGGCCACGTCCTGAGATATTTCCCTTTGCCACGCCCTTCTGCCTTGATGTTCTGCCTCATCTTGGGCCCAGAGCTAATCAGATCAGTCAACCATAAACTGAACCTCTGAAACCATGAGCCAAAATGACCTTTCCTTCTACTAAGTTGTTCTTGTCAGGTCTTTTGTTCACAATGTCATGAAGCTGACTAAAACATCTGTCTATGTGTTTCATTGTCCCATCATAATTTTTCTTCTGGTGTTTCGTAATAGCATGTTTTATAGTTGACTGCAATTTAGTGTCAAAATCCTGATGATTAAAACATTTCTAATTTAATTATGGCCTTGACATATTTCTTTTGTAAGTTTCCTATAATTGTCATTTGTAATAGAAAAAATCATTTTTTTTTTATTCCAACCAGAATTTTATAATATGTCAGCTTCTGATTCTCTAAAGCTTTTACTGACATAAATTAAGAAAAGTATGTGCTTTGGGGGTCTTAGGACTTACTGTCCTAAATTTTAGCATAGTAAATTATGTTGTTTTGTTAAATTAAGATGCAATGTTTTCTACTAATCGTGCAACTTTCCTGGTGGGTTTATTTGATCTTTAACATGATAGTACTAAATCATGAAAATATATTTTCTTTTAGAGTTGGGGAACTCAAGAATACATAGGCATCAAAATCAGGCTACTGCTAATTGATCCATTAAAATTATTTCTATAAAGCAAATAGTTTCAGGAAGTACATGCAGTTTTAGAATATTCACTTTAAATATTTATGGTGTATCCAGTATTTTTTAAAGATTGAATTTTCTTCTTGGACATGAAATCTGAAGGACTTAAAGTGCTCAATCATCATGACTTAAGAATTAATTTTGCATAACTATAAATTCTTCCCTTTTTCTCCATTTTAATCTTCTGGCTTCATTCTTTCATTAAAGAAAGAAGTTTTCTGTATTTCCTCTTGGATAGTCAAAGGACTTGTACAGAGGCTTGTCCTCTTTATCAAATGGTTCATTACATACCTTTCTTTGCCTGAACAGATAAATTAATATCCATTTGGTAAGAATATGAAAATGACATTATTTGAATTTTATGGAAGAAAAGATTATCAAACAAGAATTCAGACTAAAGTATGGGGATTTTACATAGTCAATAATGCCCTTACAAATTCCCAGTTTAATTTGATGCCATTCCATTTGTTGATTTTTTTTTAATGTTACTTCTTGTACTTTAGCAGTCCTGTTAAGGAAGTCAGTTCCTGAGTCGATATGTTGGAGTTGTGGGCCTACATTTTATTCTAGCAGGGGGAAGGGTTTCTGGTCTAAACCCTAGGTCTTTGATCCTCATTGAGTTGAGTTTTGTATGGGGTGAAAGACAGGGGTTAAAATTATATTCTACTACATATGGGTTTCCAGCTTTCCCAGCACCATTTGTTATCTTTTATCCAATGTATGTTTTTGGCATCTCTGTCTAGGGTGACATAACAGTATTTATATGTTTTTGTTTCCATGTCTTCTGTTTTATTACATTGGTCTTTGTGCCTGTTTTTGTACCACTACCATGCTGTTTTTGCTATTATAGCCCTGTCTTATAATTTGAGGTCTAGTATTATGATGCCTCCTGCTTTACTTTTCTTGCTAAGGATTTCTTTGGCTATCCTGAGTCTCTCACTCTTCCAAATAAAATCCATGACTGCTTTTCCTATTTTTGTAAAGACCATCATTTAAATTTTGATAGACATTGCACAATGAATTGGTATAGCACTTTTGGTAATGTAGTCATTTTTTCAATATTAATTCTGCCTATCCAAGAACATGGAAAGTTTTTCCATCTTTTAAACTTCTTCACAGCTAAGGAAACTATCAAGAGCATGAAGAGAGCCAACAGGATGGGAGAAAAAATCTTTGCCACTTGCTCCTCAGTTAGGGCATTAGTATCCAAGCTATAAAAAGAACTCAAGAAACTTAACTCCAAAAATCCTAATAACCCAATCAACAAGTGGGGAAGGGGACTAAACAGACATGTCTCAAAAGAAGAAACATAAATGGTCAATAAATATCTGAAAAAATATTCAGTATCTCTAGCAATTGGAGAACTGCAAATTAAAACTACACTGAGATTTCATCTCACTCCAGTCAGAATGGTAATTATCAAGAATACAAGTAACAACAAATATTGGCTAGGATGTGGAGAAAAGGGTACACTCATACATTGTTGATGGAACTGCAAATTGGTGTATCCACTCTGGAAAGTGTTATGTGGATTCCTTCAAAAATTAGGAATGGGACTACCATATGACCCAGCTATCCCACAAAGGGTATTAAATCAGCAGACTATAGTAATGCAGCCACATCAATGTTTACAGCAACACAATTCATAATAGCCAAGCTATGAAGCCAACCTAGGTGCCCTTAAACAGACGAATGGATAAAGAAAATGTAGATATACATGATAGAGTATTGCTCAGCCATAAAGAAGAATGACTTTATGGCATTTGCTTATAAATAGATTGCAGACTATTGTGCTGAGTAAAATAAGTCAATCCAAAAAAGTCAAAGGGAGAATGTTTTCTTTGATATGCAGAAGCTAATCCAAAATAAAGTGGGACAGATTTAAAAAAAAAAAAAGAATAGAAGAGAGATCAGTGTATTTCAGAAGGGAGAATAGATAGAAAAAAGATGGGATGAGATAGGGAAAGACAGTGAAATGAATCTGACTGAACTTTTCTAGGTACATACATGACTACACCACCATGATTCTTACCATCACGTACATCCACAAGACAAAATTGAGAAAGAAAGAAAGAAAGAAAGAAAGAAAGAAAGAAAGAAAGAAAGGAAGGAAGGAAGGAAGGAAGGAAGGAAGAAAGAAAGAAAGGAAGGGAGGAAGAAACTACTGGGCTGGGGATATATCTCAGTGGCAGAGCACTTGCGAAGCACTTGTGAGGCCCTGGGTTCAATCCTCAGCACCACATAAAAATAAACAAATAAAATAAAGGCATGTAACCAAACTATTAATAGCAGAAAGACCAGTAGAATAGAGAGAAGGGAAAAGGAGTGGGAGGAATGGAGGAGAAGAGGAAGCACTGAGGTCTGAATTAGAACAAATTATACCCCATGCTTTTATAATTAAGTCAAAATGAATTCAAAATTGTCATGTATAACTAAAAAGACTAGAAAACAATTTCAGGGCTTAGGCCCCCATTATCATCTTGTTTTCATATTGAAACCTTGACAACATAAAAAAACATGCTAAGAAACATATCTGATTGTTTTATTTAGAGATACCTCAGCATTCTCTGGTGGTTTGTCTAGAAATACCTGCTTAGATGAGAACTTCCTTGCCATCTGGCAATTTTTCTCTACCCTTTTTTGAGAAGTACAGATTTCTATCATGCTCCTTATATACAATGTTTTTTTTTAAATAGCAGATCATTTAAAACACATAAATGCAAAAACTTTTCTATTTGTTTTGTCATTTCTAAAGCATTCTGACATTCAATTTGAGTTTGACACCTTGTTGAATTAAGAAGATGTGCCAATTTCTTTCTAATCTGTTTACTTCATTTCATTTTCATCCTAAGGTATTCACAATTGATTAAAAAATAAGATTCAGATGAATATGTCTTTTTAAATTTTAATGTAGTCATTTTAATATTTAGGAAGCATACTGATATTGGTAATTAAATTTCAAAAGCAGATATAAAAATCCTTGTCATGTTTCTTCTCATATTAAATTCAGTTTTAAACGAATAAGAATGTTCCCCCTCAACATAAATAATGACACATCTATTAGAAAATTGCCCAATATTACCCAAATGAAAGTATCCTCAAGAAATTTTGGATTTAGCTTATATTCTACTGTGAGATGCTGGGAATGAATTAAGAGCAGACAATTTCCAGAGGCAGGGTCATAGAACAAGATAAAGCAAAGCAGAATATTATAGACTGAGGTTAACTAATTGAGAAAGTGGCACCACAGTTGGAAATGTATCAACTTTGTGTATGATTTATGTTACAAATTCTTTCATAAGTTGTAAAAATATTTTCCCTTAAAATAGTCCCTTTTCCATTGCTCCATAAGATAACTGATCCCCACCATAAGATAATTTGACACCCACATGTTCTCACATTCCCCACTTCTATAGATTACCTAAACTTGTAGACCTTTCAGTGAATAATCTTTCTTTCTAGAACAGAAATACCTTCCTGTCAGATCATGCTAAGTCTTGATCTTACTCCCGAGCTTGTAAGGGGAGGAAAGGCAGATCTTAAGGACAAGTATGAAGACCCTCCCTCCTAAAATGAGGTACTAGTTTGGTCCCTAGATGTTCCTCTAGAAAGGGGGAGGAGAGAGGGTTACTTCCACAGGCCAAGAAGATTTAGGGAAATCTGGTATTCTGACTTTATCATAGTAGCCTTGTTGGCTCTCCTAATTTGGCTGTCTTTGGAACTCTGTTAATCTCACAGTTAGATCCTAGACTCAGTTTCTAGCACAGTCTGTTACCTGATGCTGAAATGAAAGGGAAACCGTATCAGACAGCTGAATGTGAGCCCTGAATATTTTTAATTATAAAAGTAAGAGCAAAGAAAACAAAAGGCTAGAATAAGGATGAAAAATTGTTGTGTAAATTTTAGATGCTCAGAGACATATCATATACTTAATCAGTACACACACACACACACATGTGTATATATTATATGGGTTTATACATACATACATACGTACGTAACATAAATGTGTTTGTTATTGAGATAGTTTAGTTAAACTTATTATATTATATTAGTTAAAATTATTATAAAATAATCCCACTTATTTCCTTATAAGTGATAGATTAAGAAAAATATTATTGAAGTTGACAAATTTAGAAGTAAAATTTTAAGTATAATTATGAACACAAAGATATTTACTCTTAAAGAAGATAACATTGTCAATTAAGATTGGATGAGAGAAGACAAGAGAAAGAAAAAAAATTCATCTTTGTTCATAAAACAATTCTTTTTTCCAAAGGGGACTAAAGACATTAGTACTATATAGCAAATATATGTGAATTTTCAAAGTAATAGAAAGGTTATAAATAAGAACATAGAAAAACATACCAGATATTGAAAAAAGTATAAATATGAATGTATTTATTCATTTATATATATTCACATATAGATTTACCTGTGTAAACCTATATATAAAAAAGTAGGTGCATATTATGACATACACATAAGTAATACACTTGTATGCATATATAGATAACATTCTTAGTGGTTTTCTCTTGCATTTTTGGAGCACATTATTGCCAATCATCTGGATTGGCAGGTACAAAACTACAGATGGAGAAATCATTTAGAGGATATGAGGTATCCAGGTAGTTTTGTTATTTAAAAAGAATTCATTTCAAATTTTTCCTCAGCGTGTTAAAATGACAAATGTTTTTTTCTGGGAAGGTATCCAAGTTTCTATGGATTTTATTTCTTTGAACAATAATTTCAGCATTTAATGCTAAAAAAAATACAAAAATAGATTTTGGTGACATCTCTGAAACTTCTATGCAGTTTAGTTTTTGAAAATTCACAATATTCACTTATTAAACCTCACTGTCCAAAAAAGGAAACAGGCAGAAAGTTGTTATTTTATCTTCAAAACTTAGTAATATTAAATTCGGGATTTGGGGTCTGTTAAAAAAAATCTAAAATCAAAATTATGATCTTGCCCTTAATTATTCCCACCCAGTATTGTTTTGAGATATTTTTTTCTATAATGGTACCATGGATTTCTGAGTCCATCATATTCAAAATTGTAAGATTTCCTTTAATTATACTTTCATTGGTATTAATCCCTTTCCATGTGTTAGTTCTTTTATTTTCACAATACTTCCTCACATTTCCCTCACTGCTTTTCCATTTTCCCGTGATTACCAGCACATTTGCACAATAGTGGGAGCTTCCTGCATTTTTCCCAGGTTAAATCGGACTCTTGGACCTACAACCTAACGCCACACAAACTCTAATTCTGATCACCACTTAATATTTTCTGTAATTCAACCAAACTGATCCACTTGTATTTTCCCAAATCAAATGACAAGCTTGTGTGGCTGGAGAGGGTCATAGAGCACAGGCCCTAGAGCTAGAACTCTAGACTGCAGTCCTGGCTCTGCCTCTTTGGATACATATCTTAACCTCCCAGAGTCATGTAAATAACATAATGACAGTGGCTTATTCTTTAGGTTGTTTGTGGATTTACGGAATCAGTAAGTATAAGGAAATTAATATGATGTCTGACAGAGCATTAGTGCATATTAATTTATGATTGTTAATAATTGTTGAAATAAGTATGTGCTTTTATTAAAACTGTCTAGTATTTTATTAGTTTAGAACTGGCTAATTTGAACATTTAAACTTTTTAAACATCAAAAATATAAAACATTATTTTACAATGCATTTGATACCTTCCTTTCTATAACTATCAATAAGCTTTGCATTTCAGTTTATTTTTTATTTTTTGAAAAATAAAGTCTATACAGGATTCAGAGATTTTTTAGTTTGAAGAAAAATAGAAGATAATTTTATCCCATTTTACTATTTCTCAAGTAAAAATACTTGACTTGCTTGGTATCACTGAATATATTAATCAAATCCGACATCAAAACCCAGCTTTGCCAATGTCATGTTTTTCACTAATTTGTACATACATAGGCACATTGTAAACTTGCATATAATAAATTCAAAGACTTAGAACCTTTAGTTATTATTCTGTGTCAAAGCATTGCATTGCATGTCTTTTGACTATTAATTTAACAGTTTTGTAAATTTTTCTCAAGCATCAATAGAGCAATATATTTCAAACTATGAGCCTCCTTTCAATATTCTCTTGTTTTAAGAGTTTGAGTCAGAATTTGGGGGGGTGATTCTCTATATTTCAAACAGATACCGATGGCACCTGGCTTATCTAATTATGTGGTTGTATGTCTAGGTTTATTCATAAAGTAAAGCTGCATGTGATTTACAGGGCTTCTTATTACAATTAAGATAGAGTTGTATTTTCTGGGAATAGTGAAATTTTTTATTCCTCTAATATTTTTTAAAAATCTTCAAAAATCATTAATGCTATTTACATTATACTAAAATTACAATTCAAGCCAGTGTTTTACTAATTTTCAAAAAATATGCATCCTTAATACATCATGTTTAATCAGTGGTTTTCAACATTAAGCCTTATTCCATGTGATATGCTACAGAGTTTTGTACCATCTGTATCAGGACTTCTAGCAAAACAAGGTGTTGTTTTTCTCCCTGGAGAACAATTACCATCTGCTCACGTGTGCCTGGTTAATATGGACATCTTCATTTCTTTGTGCAAGAACAGCTGCTTACTTTTTATTCTCTGTCTCTGCAGGTACAGCAGGCTGGTAAGCTGTAGCATGTCCATGGAGAACATGACACTATCATGCAAAGCTGAAGACCCATGATCATTGCCTTCCTTGACTCAGACGGTAGTTGAATTTTGGTTGCTTTTTCTGAAACCATTAAATTCAAAATATCATTATAACTGCTAAGTAACAGTCATTTATTTATTTTAAGATATAATAACAGGAATAACTAAGCAGATTAAAGATTGCCCCAATTAATTCTCACATCGTTCCTGTTAAGCAGATGAAAGTAATGTAGTAGAAGAACTCATTTTACACATGAGCAATTTGAGGTGATAGGAAGTTTGATATTAATGCCAAACATCATGTCAACAATAAGACCAGAGCAGAGGCAAAGCATTCAAATTCCCAATAGTGTTTTTGTCCCTTAAACACATAATTTCCTCTATAAGAATGCCAAAACTTTTTACAAGCTTAAACATAATATCATGTTTATCCTATAGAGGCAAAAGGCATTTTACCTGATAAAGCATTTTCAATCACATGCATCCTTGTACAAAAGAATTTGATATTAAGTGATAGAATTGGAACCAACACCAAAGATAAGAAGTCACAGTTTCAAATTTCTGAAGTTTATTAATTTTGTGACCTGGGAAGTATCAGCAGATCCTTAATAGGGGGATTTATAAATGACGTGTGATAATGATGTTCATGTAAGTGTGCCTGTGTTTTTGTGTATTATGATTGCAGAAATGCAGATTTATCTTTCCTTAATAATCCTATTCTGGTTTTAAATTAACCTATCGTGAATACTGGTAAAACTTTCTCCTTTTTATTCCCCTTATTGGTGTACACATTCAGGTGTCACAGTGGAGAACTATAGAAAACAATGGATTTCAACTTATTTAAGGAACTCACTTTAAATCTGAAGCAACCCTTTTCTTCTGGTTTACTTTACAGGTCGAAGTTCAATATCTAGCTCTGTTTTGTCACAACATAATCAATTTTGTTTTCTTTTGTTTTTCTCATTGAAGAAAAGTGACCAAGTGTTTGTGATGGGAGAGGGGAAGACAATCTCTTTCTGTATATAACTGATTTTAGTCTTGGTGTCAAGGTAGCATTGAAAATCAATTTCAAATGATTTCTTTAAAGTGATACAAGTGGTTTCATGACAAAGTTGTAAATAGAAACCAGATACAGTGTATTCCCATGACAGCATTTGGCTAGCAATACTATGTGGAAACATTGTTGAGAATGAGAAACAGTTTCAATAAATTAGTTATCTAAATTGGATGATTACAAGATATAAAATATAGCTTCTAATACAGTGTTTGGCTCAGTTAAAATTCAATACAGATTTGTTTACTAAGATGTCTTTTCTTTGAGATTTTTTTTAGCTGAAAAACAGTTTAAATCAAGTATATAAAAACAGAACAAAAGGTTTTTAATTCACCCACTATTGCTGGTCAAATACTTAGTATTCAGCAACAAGTACACATGATAGGAAAAACAACAACAACAACAACAACAACAACAAAACATTGTCTTTGAACAAGCAGTATTTGACATCTACCCCCCTTTTTAAAATTGTTTTGTTTTTGGCATAGTAACCTTTCAATGCAATTGATCCACTATTGCTCATAAAAATAAAACTGTCAGTTACTCTATGACTGCACTATCCAATACAATGCTGACTAGCCCCAAGCAGCTATTGAGTACTTGGAGTGGAACTGGTATGATCAAAGAACTGAATTTTAACTTTTTTTATTTTAATGATTTTTTTTATTATTTAAAAATCAAAATATAAAACTTTTTCCAGCTAAAAATAACTATTGTTGTTTAGGGATACTTTTGACTTTACCAACTGCATCACATTAGTTATTATAATATTGAATTGCTCAGGAAATGTGGTCTGTTGCTATTATTACACATGAACTCATCACTATGTATCTGGCATCAACAGACTGATTAATTTCAAATGAATTTTTTTCTGCATGTTGATGAAACCAAGCAATGTGCTCATTTGGTTATTGTATGCAGACAGAATGAGTTAGTCATAGTTGGGTAAACAGTAATGGTAATTAAATTAAAATATGTATTGTTTTATTATAATTTAAGTGTTTTTCTATTTTAAACTATAAGAATGGACACATTTGAAATTTATAGTAGAGTTGTATTAATCAAACGAAATGCAGAAACTAGTGCCCTGTTGAAAATTTTATAATGGATGGAAATTGCAAATTGCTCAATTAGAACAAAATTAAAAAATTGTTTGTTGTGAAAAAATTAAAAATACAAAAATTGATAATTTGAAGAAATATTTCCAGCCAAGCTTTCAAAAAGAATTTATGAAAGATTAAGCATCTGAAATTAGAACTAAATGTTCAACATGAAATAATATAAATTGATTTAACAGGTTCTAAATTGGTAACTTTGACCTACTTTAAAATAGATGATGTACAGTCTTTTTTTTAACATTTTAGAAATTTCACTTGACTTACATTCTTGAAAAAGAAAGAGAAAAAGCAAAATATTTTACATGAAAATATGGTGAAATAATTATTTTACTTATAGAAATTTGTTAGGAAATTACAAAAAAGGGTGTGTGTGTGTGTGAAAGACTTAAGATTAAGCTTCTAAAGAATTATAGAACACAGATTTTTTTCCCTACAGTATTAGTTCAAATTAAAAAAAAAAAAAAACCACAAGAACTTTTCTTTAACTTTAGAAGTCATGCAATGAGAGACACTGCTCAGTTTCTACTTTGGGTAATTTTATTCTCAAAATACTTCCATATTTGTGAAGAAATGTTTTCAATTTGTAAAAACTTTGACTCATGGTATAAACATTTTAAAAGCATTTTATATCTGTATACAAAGGAGCTAAGCTTGAAATTGTAATGAAATTAAAGCTTATTTGTATTCTAGTTAGGCAGGTATGATATAACAAGTGTTCTTAAATTCAAAATTTTTATGATATTTCTAAGTGATAATGATTTTAAACTTTCTTCTAATATGATTCAATGTGCAAAAGATATTAATTTTCAATGCAAAATGCCTGCAAATTTACATGACAAATTTGAGAATCATTTTTGATATTGATTAATTAAGTGTTTTTTATATTTATACCAAGTTTCTTTAAATATGATCTTACTATTACTGAGTTTATATAAAACTTTGTGACTTCACATAATTTGGATTGATATAGTCTTGTAATTGAAATGCTTTTACTTCAAAATCAAATAAGTTCTTATATATGAAATGAATCAGTTTTGCAGATATTAATAGTAAATATATTTTTGGTACTCAATTTAATTGCTTAAGTTTGATTAGAACATTATGAGAATCTTCAACTGAATATTTTTAATGCAAATATTTCTGAACATTTAGTGTCTGAATTGAGTTATGCTATTTTCAATGACTCAGAGTTTTGATCATGTTGGATTTTTCAGGAATATATTTGTTCTGGGTATGAGTTAATTAAAGGGCTATTGGAACAATAGGTAGAGAAAAGAAGATAGAGTGCCCAGATGGTAAAATAGAATTAAAACCTAAAGAAAGAGAATTTAAGAAGTATGAAATTGGGGGGGGGGGGAACTTTAGAAGAAATAAAGAAAAAAATAATAGATTGGCAACTCATCATAAAGTTATTATAACTATTATTATCCATTATACTCACCTTAATAAATCAAAGACATTTATTTCCATATGCCATACAAAGAAAATAAGCATTTGCTTTTTTTCTGAACTCTTACCAGAAGAAACTAGCAAGAAAGACACATCTGAGTTTATAAAATTCAGAGACTAATCTGGAAAATCCTCACCTTGCTGACTTGTTGATACTGAACTCTTAACCTAATAGAAGTTAAGTTTTCTAAGAAATTGACAATTCAAAAATGCTAACCAGTTTCAGCCTGAATAATATACATGGTACTATTTCCTTATTTCTAGCTTTCAAATGTATGAAATGGAATTTATTTAAAATGGAATTTATTTAAAAATTTATTTAAAAGACTACACTATTGTTTTGTGAATTATTTACCACCCCCCCTCTTTTTGTAAGATTTTGTATCCCTACCAATTGTTGTGGGTTTTAGTTTTCTATTGTCAAAATAATGCAACAACAATGCCACAAATCTACTGAAAAAAAAAATATATATATATATATATATATATCCTACATTAGCAACTTTGTTTATTGCTGATAAGAATATTGAGTTTTATTCAGGACTGTCCTTCTGGTCTGGGTCAGACTTGGTTGATAATGGCTAGGGTCAGTAACATATCCATGGGGAACTCAGGAGTCTGCTGTGACTGAACTTGTCCAGGATCATCTTGTTTGAGTGAACTCTCTCTTCCCAGAGGGGTATGACAGGGGCACAGGGCATAGAGTTAAAAAAAAAAAAAAAAAAAAAAAG
>NW_026000211.1:5502806-5521576 GCF_001458135.2 Marmota marmota marmota | reverse complement strand
TTAAAAAAAAAAAAAAAAAAACGGTGAAAGGTCCTTAAGGACTACATTCAGAAGTGGAGTACCTTACTTACACTATTTTCTACCGTCCAAAGTCAATCACAAACAAGGCCAGCTCACTTGAAATAGTGGGGACAGTCTCCACATAAAGAAGGGAGAATCCAGAAAGTCACATTTTGAGATTTGTGGACACAAAGGTAATAACTGAGCATTTAGAAGAGAAATCTACCAGGTCATGTGATTTGCTCTTCCTTTTCGGTGGAGGGGAATATTTCTCATCATGTTGTCTCTCTGGTTATGTTACTTGCTTTGACCAATGTGCTCTGAACAGAAATGTTCCATGTCTCTTCCTCTTTAAGAGCCACTGTGCATTATCCTTCACTCATCCTTTGGATTATTTCTCTTGACCACAAAATCTGGGCTCTGATGGTAGCTGCTAATTAGATGGAATGCTGGTATTAAAAGACACATGGAGCAGTTCTGCAAACAGATTGCATCCACTAATCTATAATAAACCTCTCTTGTTCATTGTAGGTCACTTTGGTTTGTTTTTATTTTGTTGTTGTTTTTTTTTAAACGACAAAGCAACCTACCTCTCAAGCTTTCATAAAAGTGTTATTTGAAGCTTTATGTCCCTAAGCATTTTCTCAACCAACATATATTAAAAGAAAAACTACCTTCAAGTGAACCCTTTCTTCATATTATAAGGTGTCCTCACACATCAAATATTAGAAATCTGTTTCCCAAGGTGACTTGTCCCTTGAGAAGCTGAAATATAATATGATATGAGCCACCCATCTGGCATCTCCTCCTGACATAAATTATCTATTTATGAATTTCATGTTTCTTTCTACCAGTACTTTCAGGACTACTGAAGCCTTGTTGAGAAAGGAGCTTGCTGCCCTTTGAATCAGAATGATAAATTCTACCTTGGAGAATAAAAGATGAAAGTAGAAGAAGGCCATCAAAAAGGCAAATAACTTTTATTAAAGAGAGTTGAGAATGTGGAATGAGACTACTAGGTAAACAATGACAGATGTGTTAAAAATGGAAACTCTGAAAATTCTGCTTCTTTGTTTTGTTATATCGAGTGCACAAAGTCTTTTCTTTGTTCTCCACCAGGAGGAAATAGTTATGAATGAAGGTATAACTGACAGTTTCCTATCTTGAATTCACAGAAAGTATAGTTTCAAGAGATGGTTTTTGATGGTGGCTTTTAGAAAGGAGAAAAAACAAACACAACAATTGCTAGAGCTATTTAAATATAGTAAGTTTTATACAGGAGTCTCTCCTGGTTTGAATATTGAATCTGGAAGTTTAAGTATCAGGAAAAGAAAGTTTTCAGTATCTCCACATTTTTAAAACTGATTTTTTTTCCACAAATGTTTAGAGACAACCTTGTGATGTTAGAAAGGAATAAAAGAAAGAGACAGAAATGTTATAACAAATACAGAGAGCATGCAGAAAGTTTGTAAGGAAAAGAACAAATTTGTACAATTCTCTCCCATCAGCTGTTTCCTGCTCTATCATCCTGACTTGAAACAGAAGAAAACCTATAACACGAACTAGCCTGATATCCATTATGGGTTCAATTTAAAGTGAAATGAGACTCTGAAAGGCAGCCTGTTGAGATATGTTTATTTTATAGAGTTGGGCAAGGTTGATTTAAAATTCTCTAGCAGAATCCTGAGGGCTCTGTATAATTCTGTGAAAAAAAAATATGAGGGTAATACATATCTCGTTCAGGATTGCTACAAATTCATGTATTTATGGACTTCAAGACATTTGTAATCCCCAGTGATATGAGTTTCTAGTAATGAAGAAGAATCTATTGAAAATCTGTAAGGTACTAACCCTATCCCCAAAAGCTGTAGTCAAATTACCTTTCAGCATCAGTTTTACATATAGCAACGTATGCTTTGAAAAGAAAATAGTTATTTATATATGAGACTGAGATTCTTCATTTTTGTCCCATTTGAACAACCTCCTAGTGACAAAAAGCAATAAAAATAGAATACTAAAATTTACATAAACATTAGAATTTTACCCCTTATGAAGAAAGGTGTAAGTTAGTTACAACCAACTCAGCTTTTTTACAGGGACATATACCCAAAATATTCTCAATTAAAACGAAATCTTTTTCCACTGTACATCACATATGAGGGTTTGAAGGGGGCTCTTTCTGCTCTACATGGTTCTTTGTGGACACTGGCTGTCAGAGGCTTTGTCATCCTTTAACTGTAACATCAGGGATATGTAACCTCTGTTGCTCTGGCATGAGATAACACAATGGAAAAATGTTGTTCTGGAAATTGAATGCTTTGGACAGGCAATAATGTTTCATATATACTTGTCACCCATCAGGCAGAGCCAGCAATATAGTCCCAACTAAGAGAAATCTCAAAATTAGAATTTTCTGCTTACCTAGAAAACAAATAAAAACAAAAAGATCAATGTTAGTGAAAATTTTTAATATCTCAAGCATTTCAAAATTTTTTTAAGAAATTGCTGAGTATCTTCATGAGGATAACATTGTATCTGACACTATAATGTATATAGATATAAGCAAGGTGCAGTCACTAACTAGATAAGAAAATATTCAATCTAATTGGCATATTTACACAATCATAATAATGTAGAATTGATATCATATTAAATTTGTCATTGACTCCAAAATTTTATTGAGATCAAAAATACAATTATAATGTAAAGTAATATTTACTTGTTTAATAGTTTTACTGCTGCAAATATCCTGAAACATCTGTTTGAGTATAAGAGACAGATTTAGTCTCTGATGATTTTACTGAGAAATATTGCTTATAAAATAAGAAGACAAGTACAGGAAGAATAAAGTATGTTAAAATCACATGTCTATACAATGTTAGTATATTGAGTGATTTTATGAATCACTTGTTTATAATTTTTCTGACCTGAATTATTTAATATATTTAAGGAATATGAATATCTACTTTTAAAATTTCTCTGAGTTATATTTCTTTATTCAGTTTTTATTACCAAATCCTCTAAAGATGATTTAAAACAATGGCTTAGAGATAGCCAAATAAATATATAGTTCTGGTAGGTCCATAGAATAAAAATCAAATCATCCAGAAGAGAGAATTCAATAAATTTTTTTTCTTGAAATAATTTTCTTCTGTTGTGGTGTGGGGATGTTTTTAGTAAAATTATTATTTTTAAATTAGACTGCCGAAACTGGTGGCTATCTAACAATTGTATTTCTATGTTTTCACATTGTCAGAATTAATATGCCTTGCTTTATGCCTTATATACCAATTTATGAAAAATGTTAGGTTATCTAACATCTCTCAATTCTTCAAACAGATAATTTACATCAGCAAGTAGTATTATGAACCTGATCAGGCAATATGTTGCTTTATTTTTCAATTCCAGTTTAAATAGCCTCTTCACATATTTCTCTTATACAATCCTAGTACACATCATTCTTTTGTGGATGCTATCCCTTCCTGCTAAATTATTCATTCAACTAGATTTTTCAGGTCTAACTTTACTGTACTTTAAATTGGCAAAACAAATTTCTCCTTTTTCTTGGTATGCTTTTTGTTTGGTTGGTTATTGTTGAACTTATTTAGTGAATGTTGAAGCTTTATGATGGAATTGACCAAATTCACTTGATAGCTAATTGCACACTCAGGATTTAGCACAGTGTTTGGCATGTAATATTCATTAAATAATTATAAATTCATAATTAAGAAATTAAACCCAGAAAGATGGTGATATCACCAGTGGGCAGGAATGGGGCTAGTTAATCTATAAAAAGGGTGTAAAATTTCAGTTTAGTTTTGAAGGATGCATAGAAATATGAAAGATAAATAAAATAGACAATAAATAAATAAAGATAATAAAGGAGGAAGTTACTAAGAAGAAAGACATTGTCCTCTCAAGTCACATGTAAGATAATTCTTATTGGGAGAGCACAAAGAGTGTCAACATAAGGCTTCAAGTTTAAGAGTCCAGGACTAAGCTGCTCTGTAAGACTGTATCATTCCACAAAAGAGACACTATACAAAAATTCCTTGAGATACATGAATTACTAAAACTGACAAAAGAAGAAATAAAAACCTGAAGAGTTCTGTATCTATTAAAGAACTTGAACTTTTAATTGAAATTGTTGCATAAAGAATCTTTAGACCTAGATGAATTCTTCATTAATGATACCAAACATTGTGGACAGAATAATATTCTATGCAAACTTTGTCAGAAAATAAAGAAAGAAAAAACAGAGAATCATAGCAATATTATTGATACCAAAACCATAAAACAATATTATAAGGAATATAAACTATGCAATAATATTCCTCATAAAAGCAGAAACAAAAGTCATTAACAAAATATTATAAATCAAACTTAATGGTATATTAAAAAAATGTCACACATGTTTATAAGTGGTTCATCCCAGAAATGTGAGTTTGGCACTCATAAAGTAATCTGTCAATTAGATTTATAATTTTAACAAAATAAAGAATATAAATTATGTGCTTTTTTCAAGATATGAATAAAAATTATTTGAAAGTATTCATTTGACATTCATGACTTTTAAAAAATATTTCAAAAACTAGAAATCAAGGAGAGGTGAATTTCTCAGCCTAACAAAAGGCATCTATTTAAAAAGTTTCTGCTAACACATACCTAACAATGAACCACTGAAGTTTTCTATGACTAGGAATAGACACCTTATTCTACCATTTCTGTTTAGCATTTTATTGGAGGTCCTACGCAGTACAATAAAGCAAGGTGACAAAAGGCATGGAGGTTATAAGTATGGAGGTTGTATTCAATTAAAATCAAAATAATAATGCCCAGTTTTAATATATTATAAATCAAAATGCAACTTTCTCTGCAAAATAGCCTTTCTGTGTTTGGTGATACTGCTGAATAGAAAGTTTCTATTTAGTTTAATTTCTACTGACTTAATTCTTTAACTCATCCAATACATGCAAGACAGTATTACAGGTACATGATGCTGGGAATTTTCTTGGTACATTAAAGGTCTTTCTTGAAGAAGGGATGATGATGTGATTATAATTCAGGTAGTGATCAAGGTTTTGCTTATATCATATCAATTTTGCAATATTAGCCTATGCATGTATAAAGAAAAGGGGGTGGCTATTAAGATATGTTTCCTGGTCTCAGGTAGGACAAGTCAGCTGCTGTTATCTTTACACCCAGCCAGTCTGAATGTTGCCCTGAGACATCAGATTTTGTCTTCTCATTCTTCAGCAGAAATCTTTGCAGGAGTTAGCACAGATTTGCCATAATTCAAAATGAACCACTCATACTGGATCTGCAATGAATCATCTGTCTGCCAACCACATTAGTAATAATAGCTAATGCTTACTCTGTTCATATTATGCACAGGATGTTCTTCTTAAAAATAGACAAGGGGCTGGGGTTGTAGCTCAGTGGTAGAGACTTGCCTCATGTGAGGCACTGGGTTCAATCCTCAGCATAATATAAAAATAAATAAATAAAATAAAAGTATTGTGTCCATCTACAACAAAAAATATTAAAAAACAAATAGACCGAAGAATTAAATGAAGCCCCTCCTACACTAATGAAGTGGATTTTATATTTTCTACAGTTTTCCCAAGAGAATTTAAGTAGTAGGCAAATTTTAATTTTTAAACATAAATGACCTTGAGACTATAGATAGAATGATGGCAAAATAATAGAAATATCTATTTTATTCCTAATACTCAAATCAATAAATAATTTTCCATTATTTATTTATGTCCAGAGTACTAATTTAAGATGAAATGTGGGTGAGAATTGATTCACTAAAATAGGCTTCCCTTAGACTCAAATTTGTCTGAAAGTTAGTCTGAAACAGAATGCATTCTAGAAGTAATAATTCTTAAAAATCTCTGTTTACTTATCTTTAACATATGGCTTCACTTAAAATTATTTACTTTTATTTATTTATTGGAAGCATCCTTACATGATAATATTTGTTTAATGCTGGACAGTCTATAACATTTTCTTTAATACTTTTGAATAAATTTTTAATCAGTATGGTTTACTGATTAAAATTACTGTTTTAAAACTTACTAATTAACATATGCTTATTTAGCACTGACCTACCTATTCATCTCAATAGAGATACATTATAAATAAGATTGATTTTCATAAAACATTTGTCAAGAAAGAACTAAAAAATAGGTGAAAATAATGATGATAATTAAAAATAAAAGGCTGCAGAGAAGAGATTGGTACTGTGGCACAAGATTATAGTCTCAGCTACCCAGGAAGCTGAAGTGTGAGTATCCCTTGAGCCCAGGATTTGAGGCCAGACTGGGCAACCAATATAGCAAGACCACATCTCCAAATCAAAAGTATAATAGAGAAATTATAAGAAAATAGAAGAAAAAATTGAATGCTATTTTGTCAAGATATTATAAATTTAGAAAAAATGATTCTAAGCTAAGCATACTTTCAAAATAATTAGCTTGAATAGATTTATAGCCAGTAAGGAATTTTATTATATTTCAACCTATCAAAATAATGATTTTAGATGATATGTAATTTCATCAAAATACAAACAAAAAGAAAATTTCTACAAACATAAAATCGGCATTATATGTAAAACTTCTCTAGAGAAAATAAAAATAGAGAGCCTTTTACTATTGTTTATTGAGGAATGCATAATTTTGTATGAAATTTAGGCCAGGATGAGATAATCAAGCACATTCATTAACATTGTTGCCAAACAACTCTTTGACTTTATTCAATAAGGATTTCACTTTGGGGGAAATACATTTTCATAGTTCTTAAAATTATAAATCCATTTATCTGGTTTTTGAAAAAATAATTTACCTAATTCCTCAGTTTAGCAAATTGAAGGAAGAACACCATAATACCACTTCAACAAATGGATTAGTAACATTTGAAAAAAATCCAATGCTACTTCATGTTTAAATAATTCATAAACTGTAAATAAAATCTACATAAACACATAAATATCTGCCATAATTTTGTAACTAATATCAAATTTTAGTAGAACATTCTAAGCATTTTTCAAAAACAAAAAATGTTCATTATCATGAATTCTATTCAACATTTCATTTGTTGAATAAAAATTAAAAATATAAGAAAAAATTAAAATATTTAAAAAGAACACTAACCATTAATCACAGATTAAATAATTGCATACATGGGATACCACAAGTATTTAAAGAAAAATATTATAAATGATTAGACAATTCACCAACTGGCTGATTAAAAATTAATATATAGCTGAACATGGTGACACATTCCTGTAAGACTAGTATGTTAGTCAGTTTTTTGTCACTGACCAAAATCTTTGACCAGAACAATTTGAAGAAGGACACGTTTATTTGGGGCTCAGTTTCAGAGGTTCAGACTATGGCTGGTCAACGCCATTGCTCTTGGCCTTAGAGGAAGCAGAACAGCATGGTGGAAGCATTTGATGGAGGAAAGCTGCTCTATTCAGGGAAGTCAGGAAGCAGAGGAAAAGAGGCACTTGGGACAAGACATAATCCCTAGGCACACACATTCCAATGACCTGTTTTCTCCAGCTATGTCCTACCTGCTTACAATTACCACCCAGTAGTCCATTCAAATTATTAATCCATCCAATGGATTAAACCACAGATAAGATTCACCATTGCCTAAAATTCCCGCCTTTGAAACTTGTTTATTGGTGACCATGCTTCCAATACATGAACTTTTAGGAACATTCCAGATTCAGACCATAACATCCAGTTATGCTGGAGGCTGAGACAGGATAATCATAAATTCAAAGCCAGCTTATGGAATTTACAGTGACCCTGTCTCAAATAAATTAATTAATTAAAGGATAGGAAATGTAGCTCAGTGATAGACCACTTGCCTAGCATGCACTGAACTGTGGATTCAATCCATGGTACAGCAATAATAATAATAAATAATAATAATATACAAAAATGACATTCTCTAGGTCAATGAGCAAAACTTTTTTGTTCATAACATACTATCAAAATATTACTTACAGCTGGGTGTGGTGGTGCATGCCTGTAATCTCAGTTTCTTGGGAGGTGAAGGCAGGAGGATCACAAATTCAAAGCCAGCTTCAGCAAAAAGGAAGGCACTAAGCAACTCAGTGATACCCTGTCTCTAAATAAAATACAAAATAGGTCTGGGGATGTGGCTCAGTGGTTGAGTGCCCCTGAGTTCAATCCCTTGTATGCCCCACCAAAAAGATATTACTTACAGGAAGTAATTCGGACCAGCTAGGCATGATGGCAATTACCAGTAATCCCAGCTACTCAGGAGGCAGAGGCAGGGGAATTAGGATTTTAAGGCTAGCCAGAGCAGTTTAGAAAGACTCTGTCTTGAAATGTTAAGGAAGATAAATAAATTAATTAATTAATTAATTAGTCTAGTCATGCATGTGCACATGTTTAAAAACCTACTGCTAAAAATATACCTGTTGATTAAAATATTCAATAGTCTCAACTAGACATGGTGGCATGTGCTTGTAATCTGGCAACACAGAAGGCTGAAGCAGGAGGATCACAAGTTTAAGGCCAACCTCAGCAACTTAGCAAAACTCTCTCTCATAATAAAAAATATTTTAAAAAGGACTAGGTGTTATAGTTTAGATATTAGGTGTCCTTCAGAAGCTCATAGGTGAGATGATTCAAGAAATTTTAGAGATGACATAATTGTGTTATAAAATGTTTTAACTAATTAGGACACTAATCCCCTGTGGGGATTAATTAGGTGGTAACAGTAGGCATGAAGGGTGTGGTTGGAGCAGGTGGGTTCCTGGGGCCAGCCTTTGTTTGGGTTTATATTTTGTCCGGGTTGAGCAGAGTGCTCTCTCTGATTCCTGGTGCTGTATCCAAGCTGCTTTCCTCTACCATCCTCTACCACCATGATGTTCTTTCTGCTTCACCCCAAGCCCTCAGGAATGCAGCTGGCTGTTTATAGACTGAGACCTCTGAAACCATGAACCCCAAATAAATTTTTCCTCTTTAAAACTGTCTTGTCAGGTTTTTTTGGTCGCAGCTATATAAAAGCTGACTAACACACTCCAAATGTAACTCAGTGGTAGGATGTCGTGGTGTCCAATCCTCATTGTCAAAAAAAACCAAAAAACAAATTAAGGGTCTCAATTAAAATCCCAGCAAGGACTTTGAGAAGCTTGCCAAGATAATCATGGTGCTGAAGATATGAAGCAAAGTGAGGGATGCGATATGCTAGTAGTGATTATGTACGCTTGTACATGAAGTTTGTAATATGAAATTCTCCTATAGAGTTCAAAAACACATATACTTGATGTGTTTACATCAAAACTCTAGAAAAACTATTGTCATCCAAAATTGTTGATGACAGGAGACATCATCAAAAATGCCAATTAAAGCTTCTCATTTAACAACCACAAAACTTAGAAATAATCCAAATTACCATCATTGAAAATAAAGAAATTAATTTCCTGTATCAAAATTACCTAAGGTGAAAAATGTTTAAGAAAGGAATTGAGGTATCAGCCCTTCTTTAGCCAGTATGGCTACATTAAAACAACAAGATATGCTAGAGGAATAAATGAAGCATGGTATCATTTACATAAAATTTATAAACATAGAAAACTTCACTACGTATTTAGAGGTAGATGTATATGTAATAAATCTTCTGTGAGAAATATGGGAATGAGTAACACTAAATTTAAATTATATTAACCTTTGTGGGTGAAAAAAGAATAATATTGGGTGGTGCAGAGGTTTTAAGGTAACGTTTTAGTGCTCAATTGCTGAATCTGGATATTAGGTTGATAGGTTTTATTGGTTTCTTCTTTATACTTTAAATGTATGTTACTTATTATTTTGTATATCTGAAATATTAAGTTATAAAACAACTTACAAAGAAAACAGAATGGTCTTTTAGAAATCAGGTTGGTGTAGGGGTAGCCTGAAGTGGGGGGTGGGTACATTTAAGCACAGATATTGGGCCATTGAGAAAACAGAAGTAGCAAATCATAAGAACTTGGGGATAAAAAATGTGTGTATCTATTTTTTAGAGAATTTCCTTTCATATGACTAGAATTATCTCTTAGAAATGAGTACCTGAAATTGGAGTCTTCACACAGTCTCTTGTCTAGTGGGGTATTCTCTTATTTCTTTATATTTAACACAAAAAGAAGTGCTTTTGAAGGAGAGATATAACATCTAAAATCATCTCAGTCGGGGAGTTTTAAATAGCTATAGAGTCCACCCAAGGCAATAGGCAGGACAAGAAAATTGCAGGAAGATCATCTTTCTACTGTGAATATTTTTTCCACCCTCCCTTTTTACTTAACTTGTGCACAGTTTATCTGAATAGAGAATATTAAAACTCCAGGTGTCTTGGATTCTTTTATTTAAAAGGCAAAGAATTTCAAAATTGTATTTAAAATTTAGCTGCATGCGTGGATTTTCATGAAGGAAGGTAAAAATGCAAATTTCAGTAACGATTGCAAATTGTTGTTTTATGTATTGCTAAACATAAGCTGAAAGATTTAAGTAACATAATAAATTTAAATTTAGGCAAATTTAAATTCACCGGTGATTCCTTGTTGATTATCTCTGCTGCCTGTAGCTTTATTTCATTTTTCAATAAAGAATGAAGAGAAATATCTTAGACTTTGGTAAAGCTATTTGGGTTTTATGCTTGCAATGTTTTGAAAGACTAAGTAAAACATTGCCTGAAAGAAATTCCTTTCTCTCTGTTATAACTGAATACTTCTACATGCAGCTTGTAAGTAGACCATAAAGGCTTTGAAATAAATATATATTTTTAAAACAATATAAAAACTTGAACTTATGTTGCTAATTTTCTCCCAGATTATAGCATTAAACTGTGTTCGTGTAAGGGTGACATGTGACTATTATTGTTGTGGTTCTGGTCCAGACCACTCATCAAGAATTCCAGAGAATAAATATTTCTTACTTTGAAGTTTCAACTGATGCACTGTTTTTTGAATAGTCAGAAAATATTTGGTTTTGCATCTTCTTTTACTTGAATGTTTTTTTAAGCTATCCCTAGATATTCATGCATGCCAAGACTATTAAGTAAAGTACGCAGCATTTGTGGACTCATGGTGAACAAGTAGAGCCTCGTTCGTTCCTTATAATCATATAAAATGGACACTTCCATTTGCAGAACAGCATGATGTAGGAGTCCATCAACGATTGTGTTTCTTGGAGACAAGGAAAATGTGGTTTCAGCTAAATTAACCTTTCCTTAAAACAAAATTAAATTGTTTTGTAGTGGATAATCACAAAATTGATAACTTCTATGACTCAGGATACATATCACTGCTGATAACAGTTATTTGTTTTCTTACTTTTAATTAATTATACTGTCAAAAAGTTTTACAAACAATTTGAGTAATACTTGTGAATTAACTAAATGAAAAAGTCTACATTGCAACATGAATCCTCCCAAATTACAATCATAGTATTATATTTACTGTTTGATAAAAAAAAGACAACAATAAATAGGTAGAACTTTCCAAGATATCCAGGTTTGTTGAGACATGTTTTCCTTATAGTTTACATTGCTAATATGCATAAAGAGTAACAACAATAACACACAAAAATTTTTAATCTAAGTTTATAATATGTAATTTTTCTAAGTAGGAAGAAGTATTAGATTTCTCTCGCTAGAAATAATTAGTAGTCTGCTTAATGGCCTACTGCTTATGCATGTAAAGTGGGTTGCTTAAATTAAATACATCCATATAACAATAATTACATTTGGCAAAAGTCCATAACCATTTTATTGATAATTACTGAGGAAAAGATGTATGTTTTATGATATAAGTATATTATTAAGATAATATTTATTTAAGTTCTTCAAGCTTCTATCTTCTCATCAAATACTAGTAATTAATTTTGGAGGTTAGTAGTTACTGGTTTCTCTTTAGAATTTATAAGACATTTGTCATCTTTTTTGCAATGTGTCCTTGATAAAATGGTTAAAATTTGGCTAATATAATAAAACTCTGAAGAATTTTTCACAAAGCACAGAAATCAAAATGGCTTCCATTAATTTGGAAGATGATTATTTAAAACTGCTCTTGTATGTATGGAAACATCTAAGAGAAATTAAAACTTTGAGAAATCTATTTTCAAAGCTAGTGATTGAAATAGCACCTGGAAAGCCCAATGATTTGGAAAAATGTTGAAAGCCTGAGAATCTATGCCATTTTATGCCAAGGGGGAAAATTTTCTCCAACAATAGGCTTCCTAACTCCCTACTATGTGTTGGCTGGATGACACGTTTCACCTTTGCACAGAGGAAGAGCTAATTTATATTTTATATAGCTATAACAAAATATTCTACAAAATAGAGTAGAATAAGTAGGTCAAGTTCTTCCTTTTAAGTGTTCATCATGGTTGCCACATGTTATGGTGTTTACCAAAACAGATTTTTCATTAGCATATGTGATGGCAGGGTCAGAGACTGAACTGTTTGGTGTAGGCACTGGATAAGTGTGTTCTGAATTAAAAAAAAACTTTATTATCAGCTATCTCCCGTATTTTAATCACCATCTATTGTGTACACTGAGTTTCAATGAAATTAAAAATACTCCCTTTTCTGTGTGTCTTAGAGATCCCTCCCATAAAGTTGTTATTGTTATTGAATTTCTGTTCCAGCAATGAATTACCAGAAACACAATCAAAATAGTAGAATATATGAACATAAAATTGACAAAAGCAAAAGAACTGCAAATAAAGGAGATTATTAGCATTTTTTTTCCTCAGACATTTTTAGATATTTCTTCTCTGCCTCAGAGTTGTTAGAATATGACAGGTAGCCTTTTTTTATTATTTTCACTTTTTCTTATATTTTATTCTATATTATCAAAGCTTGCATTATTGATGGGACAATTTTAGCTATTATCTATTTCTCTCAGAATGAGCAATTTCATTCAAGAAATGATTATGTGAGCTTTATAATTTTGTAAATAATATTTTCAGGAGGTAGATTTGGAATTGGAGAATATTAGTTTTATGTCCCAGCTTTGACAATTTGGTAATTAATCTTTCTAGCTATCAGATCCTTACTTAACATGTGGTTATAAATATTATGAGTTCTACAAACCTAGCACAGTACCTGGCATGAGATAAACCACATGATAGACATTAGCTGTTATTAGTATTATATTTATTGCATATAGTTGAAAAGACAAATGTCTGTGATTGAAGAGCATGATGTAAAAATCAATAACAAAATTATATCCAAAAGAAAAGCTCCTACCCTATTGATAACCAGGGTGAATTTAATGGTATTGGGTCTTTCTCACCCACCATTTCATGAGCATCACTACTCAAGCATGCAGTGTTAGAAAGAGGAACACATTCCCAAATAGAGAGGGGATATTCTTGCTTTGTTAATTTACTAGTACCTGAACAGCTCTGCTGGAACTACCCAACAAGTCCAAAAGATTCATTTTTGATACAATAAAACATTTGCCCATTGCTTTTGTGAAAAGTAAAGAATATTGTGCATGCCTGTGGGTGACCTTGGGCCTGTGTTAAAGAGAATGTTCCTGGAGTCTCCTTACCACTGGGCAGTTGGAATTCTAAATCTGGAATAGAGTCAAGATCTATTTTTACCAAACTCTATGGAACTATTCATAAAGTATCAATAATGACATTTGAAATTTTGCCACCTACTCATCCATTGTACCACTGCAGTCTTGGCACAAGAAGCTTCTGAAAACAAGAGTAGAATAATAAGGGATGACCAGAGAATGCACAAATTCCAAGTGTTTCATCAATTCCTTGTACTAAATAATTTTCCTTCACTACCCAGAATGCTTTGAGAGAGATCTAAAGCAAGCTTAAGAGGTCAAAACGAAACATAACCATTCATAGCACCCTGTGATTTTGGATGAGATACAAGAGAATTCTCCAGAACTCAATTTAAAGTGAGGTCACATTAATATTTAATGCACCTCTCACTCATCCTCATTCCCCTCCCTCCCTCACCTTTTCTGAGATGAAGTCTCCAGGAGCAAGTGAATTAGACAAAACAATTCTGATGTCAACTCCTTGTGCTTCTCTGCCAGAATAGCTTTGATGTCCACAGTTCATGTCCAGTAGCTAGCACTTCTGTCTCAGTCATGGTGAGCCAGACTGCTCTGCTGCCCTCTTGGAACCAACCCTTCCCCTGTTGAAATACCCTGGCTTTGATCTGTTCTGTCAAGTATAACTGTAGTTTTCTGAATAAAATTGGCAGGATGCAACAGGGGAATGCTCCCCACTATTTTGGAGTTAATTTTTTCAAAATTGTATCACTTTTGTTCAATAATTTTGAAATTAACTTTTTTGGAAATTTTTCCTTAAGTCCCTTATACGCATTCTAGGGTGAAGTCAGTCATGGTTAAAACAAACAAAAAAACAAACAAAAACAATCTGCAAAGATTCTTGTTTCCCCTTATTACTAAGAGTTTGGTTTTAAATTAAGGTTACTGTGCTTTGAAATTTCTTTCAAAATTCATTAGCCAGAAATTTCTCTTGGGAGACTTTCCTTGTAACTATACTTCATCAGGATATCCCATTAGTTCTCAGAATCCCAGATAGCTGAACCCTAAGTAATGGTGCAGGTGCACCATTCTATATGAAAAGAATTCCATTGGTCTAATCCCATTGGATTTCCAAATATGTATACCTAGCATCCCATTATTGTGCAGGTAAGGACAATCAAGACCATATTTTTGATACATTCACAAATGAACCTATTTCCGTTATCCTTCTTATCAATATTATCCTATTAATTTCTGATGTCTTGCTATTTGAGAGCCACACTGAAATAGTAATACCTAATAAGTTTTCCTCTGTTCAAAAGCATTACAAAAAAATCTCAGAATGGCACCATCCATGTCATTAATCAGTTGCATTTGAAATAGTTTGTGTTATATTGAAATATGGTTTCAGAGTAGGTCATGTTCAAAGGGTCATGTTTATTATCAATTAGAAAATACATATTCAAGATATGACACTTTTTATCTGTAGTTTTTCCTCCCACAAGTGAAATACATGTACTGTTCTCAAGTCTAATTTAGATGGAACTACTGTTTCAAGGCTTGTGAGAACAATGGATTTCCTAGGAATAGAGTCAGTCAAGATATGAGCAGCATAGAGTACAGGGTCTTGAGTAGTTTTGTTGTGAAAGCAGAGTGGGAATTGCTGTGCTTCAGAGAGCCATTCTCAGTGGCCACTTCTTATGTGAAGTGTTTAATTAACCACATGGATGTAGTGTTTAATTAGTAACAATGCTTCATGGCCCAAATCACATATATACGAATCAAGCTGTAGTTAGTATTTTTACAAATAATGCTTGGAAATAAACCTCTACAATAAGATAACAAAAAAAGCACCCATCAAAAATTACCAATCTCCTTTTTTAAAAAACACTATTATAAAAATAATAAAAAATTAGGATTCTTTGTTAGGGTCAACTGACACTTCAAGGTCTTCTAGATTCATCGTATCTTTAAAATCTCATTCCTTTTCCTTATAGCCATATCAGATTGTTTTCTTTATTTTCCTTAGAAAAAATGCTCCCTGCTTGCTTCTATGTATATGGCTACATAATATTTCTTATTCCTTGAATGTTTACTGTGTCTATCCAGTTTAAATAACAGTGCAGCACACTTTTTACCAACTTCTATTGGACTATTCATAAAGTATCAATAATGACATTAGAAATTTTGCCACCTACTCATTCACTGTACCACTACTTTGCCAGTGAATGATATTCTTCTTTTTGACATTTTGTATATAATTATTTTACATTTTGTAGTTTTTAATAACTTCTTGGAATACCCTCATAATTAGATCATAAAATCCAAGAAGATAAAGACCTCAACACATATTTCAATGTTATACCTCTGATCATAAGAACTGTTGGTACTGTTGGGAATCAAAGTCAGGGCCTCATGCATGCTAGGAAAGTGTTCTGCCACTGAGTTATACCCCCAGCATTTTGTAATTGAGTTTTAAATAAATATGATTCCTTTTAACTGGCCAAAATACAAATGCCATCCTCCAAAGCTAACCATATAACTTGAATCCTGATTGGTATTGTCAGAAAGAGAGAAATGCAGTATTAAGTATGGCAAATATTCCCCCTAGAGTTTCTATAGAAAAGGCAAACTTCAAGTAAGCATAGGTTTCATATCCATTTTTAAAAAGCAATTGACAATTCAAAAGTATTGAATTAAAGCCAGAAAATCTTTTTCAAGTATAATGTGAAATTGATTAATTATTTAGGCAAATGATACAAAATGAATCATTAGTCTGTGGCTTCTGCAATTTTACATTTCTTTCTTCCTTGGATGAAAAATAAGGGGAAATATTTATAACTAAATAACATAAAATTATTTTTGTTTGAATGCCTACTGTATTCTCATCACTGAGTGAAGCTTCTTAAAGAACACAAAGGCCCAATATAATCCAATATTTTCTTCCTTCAGGGAACCTGTCTTTGAAATTACTACTTTGATGTAGAATTGGGTCACTTTAAATGAGATTTTGATCAAACAAATAATTGCAAAGATATATATTAAAGTAAATTCCTAACCATTCATTTTTCTCCCTGCATAGAGCACCTACACTTCCAATTTTATAAGGCTCAATCTAGATATCACCAGATTCTGAGTCTCATGTCATGTCTGAATGGAGTAGCTGTGTATATCTGACCCAAAGGAAGATAAGCAGATTCTCTATTAGGAATTTGAAATTAATTCAATGGAAGGTGCTTTTCCTTTGTTTTTTGATGATGCATGAGGTGACACCAATTTAAATGCAGAAGCAGACATTTTGCTCGCACTATGACAAGCCAATCCCAAGCAGATGGATTCTCTGTAAGGTCACTGTTGGAAAAACAGGAAAATTAGGCAGACAGACATACAAAGAGGACACAGCACCAGGAAGGGAATGAGTATCACCTTGGTACTTGATAACTTTCCAGTTCTATATTGAAGTCTCTCATGAGGTCCAAAATTCATTTGCCCTTTGATTCTATGAGCCACTCCTAGATCTTTCTCATCTGTCCTACTATTTTGCTTAAACTTAAATTTTAATTCTAACTCTCACTGGATCATTGACTTCTAAGAATAAGTTTATTATACAAGGCTAAACTGAATCTGTTTTTCATAATTCAAGTAATGTATTAGGGACAAATTCATATCTTTTGAATTTTAAACTTTGATGCCTCTTCAATTATGGAATCAGAGTGGTAGTCAATATTCAGAATGTTTTACTAAATGATTTAAGAAATTAGAAATGTCTTTGTTTAAGTATTGGAATAATTGAATAAATATTATGTATTAATAAATACTATAGTTCACATATTAAAATTCAACTCCAGATGATTCTAAATATTTTAAATGAGTTTAATAAAATATAATATTGTCTTGAAATTCTACTTTAAGATACTCACTCAAAAAAAAAAAAAATGAAAGCATGTGTCCCAGAAAGACAGGTCTGAATCTTTACTGTAGATTGACTAGTGACAGTCTCAAACTGGAAACCAATAAAATTCCTTTCACAGGGGAATGAAGAAGCAAATTACAGCATATTCATACAAAAGAGTACTTCTTAGCAATAACATGGAACAATCTCAAAAAATATTAGGTGGAGCAAAAGAAGCCAGGTACAAAAGGATAGATATTATATTTTCTAATTCATATGAAGTTTAAATTACAAAGACTAATCTGTAGGGATTAAAAAAATTAAAACAGTGTTTCCCTGGAAGGAGGAGGTAGTTCGAAAAAAGGGGCACAAGAAACATTTGGCAATTGTGAGTTATCTCTATAATAATGTGGGACAATTGTTTGAATGTATACTTGTATTTTAAGCTCAAACTGTACATTTATGTTTTCTACATTTTAATATATACACGATATATTTCAACAACAAAAGAAGGATGTTGAGCACTGTAAAGACTCATTGGGATGCCTCCAGAACAAGAGATCAAAGTACTCCATCAATTTGGTATACTGTGAACATTGAAAACTTCTGTTGTCACTATCAAGGTATATAACCTCAAGTCTGCACCTCTGGCACATGCATATATGTATGTGTGGTTGTGGTGAGCCGTTCTAATTAGACCGTGGCCGCCATTAGAAGATGGCGCCGGCTTCCACTGTGGCCTGTGATAAACAACTCCTAATATGGAGAATTGGCACGCAATCCCTTACCACCCTATGAGAAAGCTCCACGTGGCAGCTTTGCATTGGGGCTTGAGATGCTTTATTAAGGCTGGGAGGGGCATCCGGGAGGAAGAAGAAGAACTATCAAGGGCCTGAATAAACTGCTGAAAGAAGATTCCTGAGTTGCGTCCTCCTTGCGGGCAAGGGGTCGCGACAAGTGGTGCCGAAACCCGGGAACCAGAACTTTCAGCAGTCAGGGGTGGTGCACCGGTTAGTCCCAGGTAAGTGGGATCCGCGACCAAAGCGGGGTTAGTCCCAAGTAAGTGGGATCCGCGACCAAAGCGGGGCAGCTCTCTCTGTAAATAAAGAGAGAGCGGAAAAAAGGACGCTCCCCTGTAAATAAGGAGAGAGCGGGGCTTTTGTACTTTCACTTTCTTTATAGCTCTAAAAACATTATGGGCGCTACCTCTTCAAGCCCAATTTTGTTGGCCCTAGATGGGTTGCTACGTTCAAAAGGACTTAAAGTAAAGCAGAGCACTTTGCAGATGTTTTTGAGAGAAGCTGCCGGGGCCGCTGCCGCAGCGACGCC
>NW_026000211.1:5472755-5502255 GCF_001458135.2 Marmota marmota marmota | reverse complement strand
GATCCCTCAACGGACCTCAAGGAAAGCATGTCCTATTGCATGCGGGTTTGACGTCCACGCCCCGCCCTACGAAAAAAGGCGTCGGCTGATATGGGACCAGGTCTAGGGAAGGGCCCTCCTTAGGACTGAACCATACATTGCAGCCACTTCTGCACAGTGGGATAGGACCTCTACTTTCGCCTGCATTGTTTTATAAAATAGAAGGGGGAACTGTGGTGAGCCGTTCTAATTAGACCGTGGTCGCCATTAGAAGATGGCGCCGGCTTCCACTGTGGCCTGTGATAAACAACTCCTAATATGGAGAATTGGCACGCAATCCCTTACCACCCTATGAGAAAGCTCCACGTGGCAGCTTTGCATTGGGGCTTGAGATGCTTTATTAAGGCTGGGAGGGGCATCCGGGAGGAAGAAGAAGAACTATCAAGGGCCTGAATAAACTGCTGAAAGAAGATTCCTGAGTTGCGTCCTCCTTGCGGGCAAGGGGTCTCGACATGTGGTGTGCACACATTTTTGTGATGGTACTTCCCTGCATCTGCTATCACTAGAGGCTCTGGAGTCACAGTGAAGCTCAGAGGCCCAAGGTTCCAATTTGCAACTACCTCTACAGCTACTCTCCCCTGTCTCAGTTCTCTGCCAGAATCTTCCTTTGTCAGGTCTTGCACTTGTGTGATTGATTAGCAAAGTCCAAGTCACCTACCAGGGTACTGGTCAAAGTCCTATACCTGTACTCTAGAAGCTGAAGTCAAATTTCCAGTAGCTCAGCTCCTGTAGGTCAAATTAGATTTCCTCCTTACCAAAATTATAAAAGAAAAATTCTTCAGGGAAGGTTTGAGTTGCTAGTTCTCTGTAAAGGATCTACTTGCTGTCTATAAAATGTGTTTGCTTCTTTGTTTTGGGCATGTGGCCAAGTTAGAACAATTTTTACTCTTTTGCAGCTAATTGTGGTGTGTCTGAGGTTTTTTAGGTGGTAGAAGAGAGGAAATGACATGTGCACTGTCTGAACCTCAGCTAAATAAAACGGGCATAGCTCTTGTACAATATCTTTCGTTTATGGTCAATTGGAAAAAATAGCAAGTTGATTCTTACCATATTATAACAGTTTCCTAGGAGATTGTGAAGCAAGAAAAATGAAATTCTTGTCTTTGAATCACAGTGCAGGAAACAGTCACCTGACAACTTGGAACTCCACTTCAGGTTATTGTACATAAGGAAGATGAACTTCTAGCATTTTAAACCCACTTCTTTTATCCTATCCTGTCTTTATCTTAGCATAGCCTACAAATGCAATGCCCAAGTGTACTACGATTACTTTTAGTAATTTCACTTATATTAAACCTGTATTATTGGGGAGAAATTGAATGAACTAGATCACTGAGCTGCCTCGACTGTGAGGACCTAGACCTTCTTTTACTCAAGATAGACCAAAGCTGGTATTGCCTTATTAATGAAGAAAAAAAAATCTGTTCTTGGCCTGGTAGCTAAGAAGAGCTCTGCTGCAGCTTCTCACTGATGATCTTATATAGCAAGGTCAGCCTCTTTCATTTATGGGAATGTTCTGACCACTTATTCTATACTTCCTCAGAAGTACATATGTGTTGCGAAAATGCCCAGTATAGCCTTAAAGTTCTAGGCTCAAGTGATCCTCCCACCTCAGCCTCCTCACTAGTTGGAACTACAGCTCCTTTCAGTACACTTGGCTGTCAAAGGGGTGTGTGTGTGTGTGTGTGTGTGTGTGAGTGTGTGTGAGTGTGTATGAAATGAAATAAGGCAATTCAGAGGAAGCCACACTATCATCGTAGCTCCCCAAGAGTGAATCAAAAGGGCAATTCAGCAAATTGAGTTTACAAATCTCAGAAAAGTGAAGAACTCTCTTACTCAAACCAAGTGATCTGAGCTCTGGGAATAGGAGCCTGGCTAAAGGAGGTGAGAAAATGAGACCAATTGAAATCAGAACAAATTTGGTAAACCCTGCCACCTCTCCTCCAAGCTTAGAAAGGACAGGAGTATAGATGGATGCACTTCACTCTTCTCACTCAAGAACATGGCCTAAGAATCCCACAAAGTGTGTGTGTGTGTGTGTGTGTGTGTGTGTACTGATATGTGTGTTGAGGGGTGGTATTAGAACACTCTAGCCAAGAAGGGATTGAAACTCTGTAGTGAAACTCTGCATAGAGACTCCCCTGAGAAGTTGGATTAGTTTGGGTCAAAACTGAGAATACATACACTTCCCATAACTAAAACTCAAGAAAGAAAACACCCTATTTCAAAAAACCTGACCAAGAATAATAGATTAATCACCTGCTAAAGAACATTTTAATTGTTTTTAAAAAATTTATTAGTATAAGTCATTATTCTAAAGAGGATGTAATTTCTGGGAATTAGAATCTCTACTCAATGATTTGTTAGAGACTGGACATGACAGTGAGTTCAAATTCAGAGAAAATATAGACACAAGACATTTACCTAACCCAAGTCATGTAAATATGAGAAAATGACTCACTTAAAAATGCCTTATATAAAAGAAGAAATAATTATTCCAGAAGATGAGTAGGAATATTAACAATGTTAAAAATAAAGGGAACAAGCCACTTCAAATATTTTGCAGCACAATTAACCCCATTGACACCATAGTAGAGGAAATGCCAGAAAAAGAATTTAGAGAGTTGATAATGAAAATGTTCAATGAATTAAAAGAAGATCTAAGGAATGAACTAAAAGAGAATATACTCTAAGGAATGAACTAAAAGAGAATATACTGATAGTGAAAGAACATTTCAATAAAGAGATAGACATTCTGAAAAAGACCCAAAGAGAAATTCTGAAAGTGAAATCCTCAATAAATCAAATTAAAATTTCAATTGAAAACATCACCAAAAGATTAGACCACATTAAAGACAGATTCTGAGGCCTTGAAGACAAAGTATATAAACTCAAAAATAAACTTGATGATAAAGAAAAATTTTAAGAGATTATGACCTAAATATTCAAGAAATCTGTAATAACATTAAGACAACAAATCTGACAATCATTGTCATTGTTAAAGGCATCTAAATACAAACTAAGGAATGGACGTATATCAAAGAAATAATATCATGAAATTGTCCAAACCTTAGCAACAAGTTAGAAATTCAAATACAAGAATTTTTTAGAACCCCAAATAGACAAGATCAGAGAAGATCCTCTTCAAGGCATACAATAATAAAAAATGCCTATTAAATCAAAAAAGAATAGAATTGTAAAAATTGCAAGAGAAAAATAGCAACTCACATGTAGAGGTAAGCCAATTAGAATTTTTACTGATTTCTCAATTCATACCCTAAAAACCAGAAGGGCTTGTAATAATATTAACCCCTGAAAGATAATTGGTTCCCATCAAGATTGTTATATCCAGCAAAATTATCCTTTAGGATAAAATGAAAATTTTTGATGATAACCAGAAACTAAAAGAATTCATAACCACTCAGCCAGCATTATAAAACATATTCAATGAGAAATTTCATGAAAAATAAATAAATATGAGATACAATGTATGGATTAATCTCAATAAAAGAATAGTCAATTAAAAGAGAGTAAAGTCTGAATTAAGCATTAGAAATAAGACAAAATGATAGGAAATAAAAATTATCTCTCTCAAACAACACTGAATATAAATGGAGTAAATGCTTCATTGAAACTACATAGATTGGCAAAATGGATCAAAAAATGAGGCTCAGACACATGTTGCTTACAAGACTCACCTTAAAGGCAAAGACATCTAAAGAAGTGAAAGGATGCAAAAAGATATACCATGCAAATGGAGACCAAAAGCAAACAGGAGTGGATACACTCATATCTGACAAAGTAGACTTTAATGCCAAACTAATCAGAAGAGATAAAGATGGACATTTCATATGGGTTAAGGAAATCATCCAGCAACAGATATAATGATTGCAAATATTTAACCCCCTAACATCAGTGCACTTATGTATATAACACAAACTCTACTTAATATAAAGAATCAAATAGACCACAATACAAAAATACTGTGTGATTTAAACACAGCTCTATCACCAAGAGATGGGTCATTCAAACATAAAATAAGTAAAAACCCTTCAGAATTAAAAGTAGCATGAATCAAATGGCTCTTTCAGACATATACAGAGTATTCCACAAGGAATCTTCTCTAAAATAGATTATATTTTATTATGTAAAATAAGCCTTAGCATACAAAAAATAGAGATAATTCCTTGCATCCTATCAGAAAATAATGGAATAAAATTAGAAATAAATAGCAAGATAAGAAAGAAATCATTTTAAATAATACATTTTTAATGAGGAATGGGTTAAGGAAGAAATAAAAACTTTCTTAAAAACTATCGAGTACAGATGTATAACTAAAAACAATAAATATAAATTAAAACAAATGAGTACAGAGATACAATATATCAAAATATCTGGGACAGTATGAAGGTAGTTCTAAGAGGAATTTCACACCACTGAGTGCCTACATTAATAAAATAGAAAGATCCTAAATAAATAATCTACTGTTACACCTCAAGGACATAGAAAAGGAAGGATAAACTAATACCAAAATAAATAGAAGACAAGAAATAATTAAGATCAGAATCAAAATTAATGACATTGAGAATAAAAAAAATGAAGGATCAATGTAGCAAAAGTTTGGTTCTTTGAAAAGACAAACAAGATTGATAAACCCTTAGCCAAACTAACAAGAGAAAGAGAAGACCCAAATCAATAAAGTTAGAAATACAAAAGGAGATGTTACCACAGGCATTTCTGAAATATAGAGGATCACTAGAAACTATTTTGAAAATTTATACTCCAATAAATAGGAAAACCAAGAATATATTGACAAATTTATAGACACAGAGACCTACCCAAATTGAACCATGGTGATATAGAAAACTGAAAAGACCACTATTAGGCAGTGAGATTGAAGAAACAATTAAAAGCCTTCCAATAACTATATCTCAACACTGTAAAAGCTATATATGCTAAAGTTAAATGGAGAAAAATTGGAAGCATTCTCTCTAAAAACTGGAACAAGACAGGGATGCCCTCTTTCACCACCTCTATTCAACATTGTCCTTGAAACTCTAGCCAGAACAGAATAGTCAAAGCAATCCTTAGCAATAAAAGTGAATCAAGGAATTACAATACCACACTTTAAACTATACTACAAAGCTACAGTAATAAAAATGGCATAGTATTGGCATTGAAAAAGATATGTAGACCAATGGTAAAGAATAGAAGACATTGAGATAAAAATCACATAAATACAGCTATCTCATACTAGACAAAGGCACAAAAACATATATTGGAGAAAAGATAGCCTCTTCAACAAGTGGTGCTGACGGAACTGGAAATCCATATGTAGCAAAATGACACTAAACCCTCAACTTTCACCATGCACAAAACTTAACTCAAAGTAAATCAAGGACTTAGGAATTAGAGCAGAGACCCTGCACCTAATAGAGGAAAATGTAGGTCCAACTATTCATCATGAAAGATTAGGCCCTGACTTCCTTAATAAGACTTCTAAAGCCTGGGAAATAAATTAAGAATTAATAAAAGGGATGGGCTCAAACTAAAAATCTTCTTCTCAGCAAAAGAAACAATCAATGAGGAGAAGATAGAGCCTACATTTTGGGAGCAAAATTTTGCCACACACATGTCAGATAGAGCACTAAACTCCAGGGTATATTAAGAACTCAATAAACTTAACCCCCCCCCAAAAAAAACAAACAAACAACCCAATCAATAAATGGGCTACAGAACTGAATAGACACTTCTCATAAAAAGATATACATATATTCAATCAACAAATATATGAAAAAAAATGTTCAACATCTCTAGTAGTTAGAGAAATGCAAACCAAAACTACTCTATGATTTATCTCACTCCAGTCAGAATGGCAGTTATCAAGAATACAAGCAACAATAAGTGTTGGTGAGGATGTTGGAGAAAAGGCACACGCATACATTGCTTGTGGAACTATAAATTGGTGCAGCCACTGTGGAAAGCAGTATTGTAAAATCTATACATTCCTTAGAAGATTCCTTATAAAACTTGCAATGGAACTACCATTTGACCCAGCTATCCCTCCTTGGTCTATACCTAAAGGACTTAAAATCAGCATATTATAGTAAATGCAGCCACATCAATGTTTATAGCAGCTCAATTCACAATAGCTAAACTGTGGAAGAAACCTAGATGCCCTTCAATAGATGAATGGATAAAGAAAATGTGGTATATATACACAATGGAATATTACTCAGCATTAAAATCGAATAAAATTATGGCATTTGCAGGTAAATGAATGGAGTTGGAGAATATCATGCTAAGGGAAGTAATCCAATCCCTAAAAACCAAAGGCTGAATATTCTCTCTGATAAGTGGATACTGATCCATAATGGGGGACTGGGGGCATGGGGAAAATGGAGGAACTTTAATGGGATAAAGGGGAGGGAGAGGTGAGAAGGGATCATGAAGGCAGGAAAGATGGGGAAATGAGATGGACATCATTACCCTAGGTACATGTATGACAGCACATATGGTGTGGTGCTATATCATGTACAACTAGAGAAATGAAAAGTTGGGCTGCAATTGTCTATAATGAATTGAAATGCATTCTGCTGTTATATATATATATATATATATATATATATAATTTAAATAATTAATTAATTAAAAATTGATATTACCCTTTCCATACCTTTGTATCCAATCCTAATGTGACTTAAATAAAAGTACATGAATATATATTTCTAAATTTTTTTTTAAAAAGCCTTTCAATTTAAAAAAAAAAAAAAGCCCAGGACTGACAGATTCTCAGCTGAGTTCTACCAAATATTTAAAGAAGAAGTAAGTCTGATCTTCCTCAAATTATTTAATAAAATTGAAAGGAAAGAAGCACTCCTGGATTTATTATATGAAACACCAGTAAAAATCTGATACCAAATTCAGACAAATACACATTAAGGAAAGAAAACAATAGATATCAATATTCCTGATGAATCTAGATGCAAGAATTCTTAATAAAAAGCAAACCACATTTTAAAATACATTTAGAAGATTGCACCATGATCAAGTGGGTGTCATCCCAGAGATGCAAGGTTGTTCAATATATGCAAATAAAAATGCAATTTATTACATAAATAGAATTAAGGACAAAAATTACAAGATAATCTCAATATATGCAGAAAATTCCTTTGACAAAACCCAGCACCCATCCATGTAAAGTATGCTGCAGAAATTAGGGATATAACGAACTTAATTCAACATATTAAAGACTATATATTACATACCCAAAGCCAGCATCATACTAAATGGAAAAAAAGAACTGAAAGAATTTTCTCTAAATTGGGATCAAGACAAGGATATCCACTCTCACCATTCTTGTTCAATACAATTCTTGAAAAGAGAAATTAAGTAAGAGAAGCAAATTAAAGGGATACAAATAAGAAAAGAAGGGAAATTATCTCTGTTTGATGATGTCATGATCCTATTTCTAGAAGATACTTCCTCCCCCCCCCAAAAAAAAATCCACCAAAGACATCTAGAGGTGATAAATGAATTCAGAAAAATAGCAGGATAAAAGATCAGCATTTAAGGTGAATAACTTTCCTATATGCTAATAATTAACATGATGAGAAAGAAACCAGAACAACTATCCTGAACAGAATTAACTAAGAAAAAAATAAAATACTTTGGAATAAATATAATAAAGGAGGAGAAAGATTTCCACAAGAGATCTATAGAACATGGAAGAAATAAATTGAAGAAGACATTATAAAATGGAAACTCCCATTGTCTTGGATTAGCAGAGTTCATATTATCAATAGGGCCAAAATATCAAAAGCATTATATAGGCTCAATGCACTCCCAAGAATAAAATAAGAATAAAATACCCAGATTAGCAAAAATGATCCTGAGCAAGAAAAGCGATCACTAATCCTGATGTCAAATTATGCTCATAGCTATAGTGATAAAAACAGTACAGTGTATAGTATTAGCACCAAAGCAGATAGGAAGAGCAATGGAACAGCGTAGAAGAGACAGACAAACGCACACAGATACAGTCTTCTGATACTTGACAAAGGTGCTGAAAACACATGCTGGAGAAAAGATAGCCTTTTTACAAATTGTGCAAGGAAAATGGATATCCATACATAAGAGACTAAAACTAGATTACTATCTTTTACCCTGTATGAAAGTCAACTCAAAAGTGAACCAGCAACCTAAAAATTAGGCAAAAAACTCTGCAACTGCTAGAAGAAAACATAGACTCAACACTAACATACTGACTCAGACACCAATTTCCCTAATACTCAAGGAATAAAACCAAGAATAAATAAGCAGGATGTCATCAAATTAAAAAGCTTCTACACAGCAAAGGAAAGTGGAAGAAAAATCCCATACAATGGAAGAAAACCTTTACCAGCCACTTTTCAAAAAGAGGATTGATAACCAGACTATATTAGGAACTCAAAAACTTAACACCAAAAACACAAATAAATTGGGTAATTTAATGGGCAGAAGAACTAAATAGACATTTTTCAAAAGAAGAAATACAAATGACCAACAAATATATGAAAAAATGTTTGACACCTTAGCAATCATGAACATGCAAATCCAAACTACAATAATATTTTATACCACTCCAGTTAGAATGACAATCCAGTTAGAATACAAATAACAGTAAATTCTGGCAAGGATATGGGAGAAAAGATTCATTCATACATTGCTGGTCAGACGTGCAAATTTGTGCAACCACTCTGGAAAGCACTATGAGGATGCCTAATAAAAATAGGAATGCAACCAGCATATGACTAGCTATCCCACTCCTCAGTATTTATCCAAAAGAAGTAAAAGCATACTACAGTATCACAGTCATATCAATGTATATAAGAGCACATTTCACAATAACCAAATTATGGAACTGGTGTGGATGCCTGTCAGTGGATGAATGGATAAAGAAAGTGTGGTCTATGTACAGGAGTTTCACTCAGCCAAGGAGAATGAACTTATGGTGTTTGCTGGTAAATGGATGAAACTGAATGGAATGCTAAATGAAATAAACCAGACTCATAAATTCAAGGGTCAATTATTTTCACTCAAATATGGAAGCTAAACCAAAATAAGGATAAGTAATTGTATGTGTGTTGGGGGGGATCACCACAAAAATAAAAAGATCAATGCAGTAGAAGAATTAGGTTGTGGGGAAATGAGAAGGGAGTGGAAAAGGTAGGAACTGCAGAATGAAGTATCTAGACTATGCAATGTACATAGGTGAATATGCACACAATGAACTTCACCTTTATGTATATCTATACAGCACCAATTTTTTAAAAAGCAATAAATAAATAAAAGGGAAACAGGAGAATAGAGGAAGGAGTGCTAGGGAGGGAGAAGTGGAGGAAAAGATGAAGTACTGGGGAATGAAATGGAGCAACTTACATGCTATTCATGTATGATTATGTCAAAATGAACCCCAATATTATGTACAGCTATAATGCAATAACAAAAACATAAAATGTACTATAGAGTTAACTTCAATTTTACTTTTTGAATTTTATTTTTTCCATGCAGATTTTTCAATTTCTTTTTTTCTAATTTTTTTATTTGTTTTAATTAGTTACACATGACAGTACAATGACCTTGACATATCATACATTTGAATCAGATGGGATATAATTTCTCATTTTTCTGAGTGTACACATTGCAGAATCACATTCATTTTAAATGTATGAAGGAACTCTTACTTGAAAACCTGTCTTTCAAATACTATTTTTGGCTAAAAGTGTTATGGCTTATCTCTATAATGCCATCAGGATTCTTAAGTTATAAAATATCACTGCTTTAGGTTTCAAACTCTTTAGAATATAAAATGATGTTTGCATATAGCATTTCTTCTTCCCCAAATAATCCCTCTATTGTCTTTGTCTCATTGGCAAATTCTTATTTATCAAAGCCAAGACTAGAAACCTCATTCTCTATAAGGCTTCCTAAGTAGTTTTGTGTGTTTTCTTTGCCTTACCTCTGTATTTATTCATTATTCTATTTTAATACACCCTCGGCATTTATTTATTTATTTATTTTACATCTCTGTCTGCCTTGTGGAATTGTGAGTCCTTATGCACAAGTTCCAGATGCCTTCCCTTTGTGATATCCTCTAGATCTGACATATGAGAAGCAGATTACAAATATTTTCTGATTGAATTTCATTCCATTTGAGTGACGTCAATAGTATATTTATACAACATAACAGTAGGCATGATTTTCATTTCAATAGCATGACATAATGTTTTTAATATTTATCAAAATTCCAGGTGATATTTCAAATGCGTGTGATACTATTCCCCTCCAATCACAACATGAAACAAAGAGAGAGCAAAGGTTTTAAAGTGTCAGTCTCTGAAATACAAAATTTTAATATTCAATTTATAAGCTGCAATCCTTCAGACTTCCTCAATATCTCGGTAAGAACTGCTCTTTGATTTCATGGATCCATTTAGTAGTACCTCAGACTTGATATTTTTTCCTCACTTTGTGTATTTACTTGTAATCTCACTGTTTCTTTTCCATTCAAATAAACGATTCTTTAGCTAGTCCATTCCATATTTGCTTTCTTCATCTACACAAATACAGGACATTCATTTACCTGGATACCTTTTAAAATCCACCCTTTTTACATCTAAAATGGACTGGTTGAACGCTAATTGGAAAGTCTGTCATAAATGATCATGCTACCTCAGATTATCAATTTTTACTCTAATCAATACTTACTCATTTTATTATTTTACCTTCAATATGTTTTTACACTCAAAATATTCTTCACACTTTTATATTTTATAAGGAAATATCATTATTTATAAGCCTGCCATTATATTGAAACATTTATTTAGATACAACCAACATAAAATTAACTGGAAATAATTGGGATTGTATAATTTGAGATTCTCTGAAATATTTATATGCCAATAAAGCTATCATGATACTCAGTGTAATAAACACATTTAGTGTAATGAACACACTCAGTGTAATGAACACACCCCAAATCTTCTGCATGCCAATTTTAATCTCTACTTCCTGCCTTTCCTGCCCCATTCATTTTCTCAATCAGTGATCTGTTTTCTATCATTACAGATTAATTTATGTTTTTGAATATTTTTGTATAAATCATTTCTCTATGTAAGGCTTCCTTTACTCAGCATAATTGTTTGAGATATACAAATGTTACATGTAGCAGAGGATTATCTTTTTCATTGTTCAGTTGTAATCCATTTAATTGATAACCATACAATTTTTATCCATTCACCTGTTGATGGGCATTTGTCTTATTTTCAGTATGGGAACATTAGAAAGAAATGATCATCATTATAAATCATTTGTATGGATGAATGCTTTCATTTCTCTTCAGCAGGAATGAAATAGCTGGACTACAATTCATATATATATATATATATATATATATATATATATTTAAATTTTTTTAAAATAAACTGTCAAATTGTTTTCTTGTGGTACCTGGGATTGAACTCAGAGGCACTTAACCACTGAGCCACATCCTCAGCCCTATTTTGTATTTTATTTAGAGATAGGTTCTCATGGAGTTGCTTAGCCCCTTGGCCATTGCTATAAAGCTGGCTTTGAATTTGAGATTCTCCTGTCTCAGCCTACCGAGCTGCTGAGATTACAGGGGTGCACCACAGCTCTCAGCTGCCAAATTGTTTTCTAAGCAGTTGATCATTTTGTATTCCCCTTAGTAGTTTTTGACTTCCAGCTGCTTAACACTGTTGCCAGCATACAGTCAGTATGCATTCTTTTCTATTCTAATAGATATAATGTGTTCTCTGAATGTTTTAATTTTTATTTCCATTAGACTACTGATACCTTTAAACGTGCATTTTTATATCTGTAGTTCATAAATCTGCTATAATAAAATTTCTGTTCAAATGTTTGACCACTTCAAACTAGATATAAATTTTCTTATTGATTTTAACAATTTTTTTTTTGTGGTGGTAGTGGGTTAGGGGAATGGAACCCAGGGGAGCTTAACCGTGGAGCCACATCCCCATTACTTTTATTATTATTTTTTAAACTTTTGAGATAAGTTCTCACTATGTTGCTAATGATCTCCCTTAATTGCTGCAGCTGGGCTTGAATTCATGATCCTCTGGCCTCAGCTTCCCCAGACACTGGGATTATAGTTGTGTGCTAGTTTAACAACTTATTTATTTTGAAAGTGAAATAAATCCAGTTTTGTTTTTCTTTTAAAAGTTGTTTTCACTATTCTAGATTTTTTGTATTTCAGTATTAATTTTAGAATCAACCTATCAATTTCTTCAGTGAAGCCTGCCATGACTCCCATTGGATTGGATTGAGTCTCTAGATCAATTTGGGGAGAACTGATGTATTAAAAATAACTTTCAAATCCATTAAATTATTTGTAGTGCATTAGTTTTCTAGGACTGCCATATTTAAGAACTTCAGACTAGGTACTTAACAACAGCAATTTATTGTTTCACTGGGCTGGAGGCTGAAAGTTCTAAATTACATTGTCATCAAGATTAATGCACTTTGAGGACTGAGGAAGAAGGATCTATTTTGCCAGTCTTTCTCCTTAGCTTATAATAGGCATTTCCACCCCACCATGTCTCTTTGCATTATCTTTCTCTTGTATGGGAATGTTCTAATTTCTCCTTTGTATAAGAGCAGCAGTCATGTAGACTTAGGGCCCAGCCTGAAGATCCCACTTTAGCTTGATTACCTCTGTAATGATGGCTTTCTCCAAAGAAGGCCACATTCTCAGGAACTGGGAGTTATGACTCAATGTATTATCTGTAGGGACACAATTCAACCTACAACATGTAACTAGGTGTGAATATAATGTGCACTATATCTTAGAATATCTCTTAGCAGCAAATTAAAATATTTGGTTCTAAAATCATCAGTTAGAACTTGTGACATGGTTCTGTCTTACTTCAGTGGATATGGAAAATTGCAATTATACATCTGTTAGGAAGGCAGTGAGCCAGAAGTATTTGGTGATTAGCACTAATAATCATTTGCCTTATTTTTTTCTTTCAATAATTAATATTACTAATTATTATTAATATCTTTATAGTGGGTAGATTAACAATTAAGATGAGACTATTAGTGGTACACATTCTTTTTCCATAGGATAGTCATATTTTCATAAACATTAAATCAATAAATGGGATAGAATCAAACTAAAAAGTTTCTTCTCACCAAAAAAAAAAAAAAAAACAATTTGTGAGGTGAACAGAGAACCTACATCCTAGGAGCAAATTTTTTACTCTTCACACATCAGATAGAGCACTAATCTCTAGGATATATAAAGAACTCAAAAAGCTAAGCACCACAAAAAAACAAATAATCCAATCAACAAATGGACCAAGGACCTGAACAGACACTTCACAGAAGAGGATATACAATCAATCAACAAATATATGAAAAAATGCTCAGCATCTCTAGCAATTAGAGAAATGCAAATCAAAACTACTCTAATATATCATCTCACTCCAGTCAGAATGGCAGCTATTATGAAGACAAACAACAATAAGTGTTGGTGATAATGTGGGGAAAAAGATATACTCATACATTGCTGGTGGGACTGCAAATTGGTGCAGCCAATTCGGAAAGCAGTATGGAGATTCCTTGGAAATCTGGGAATGGAACCACCATTTGATCCAGCTATCCCTCTTCTCAGATTATACCCAAAGGACTTAAATGCAGCATACTACAGGGACACAGCTACATCAATGTTTATAGCAGCACAATTCACAATAGCTAAACTGTGGAGCCAGCCTAGATGCCCTTCAGTGGATGAATGGATTAAAAAAATGACATATATACACAATGGAATTTTGCTCAGCAATGAAAGAGAATAAAATCATGGCATTTGCAGGTAAATGGATGGCATTGGAGAAGATAATGCTAAGTGAAGTTAGCCAGTCCCCAAAAAAACAAATGCTGAATGTTTTCTCTGATGTAAGGAGGCTGACACTTAGTGGGGTAGGTAGGGGGAGCATGGGAGGAATAGATGAATTCTAGATAGGGAAGAGGGAGGGATGGGAGGGAAAGGGAGGGGGCAGGGGATTAGCAAGGATGGTGTCATATGATAGACATTATTATCCAAATTACATGTATGAAGACACGAATTGGGTGTCAAAATACTTTACATACAAACAGAGATATGAAAAATTGTGGTATATATGTGTGATAAGAATGGTAATGCATTCTGTTGTCATTTATTTTTTTAAGTCAATTAAAATTTTTTCTATTCTTTTGAGTTCCTTATAGTTACAAGGATATAATAACCATGACATTTTGGTTGTTCTATGTATGGAACTTACTTTGACGGAAAATTACAAACATTTCCAGAGGTAGGTACATATCATATTTAAATAGTATACTCCAGGAGTTCCCATTGATGAAAAGACTTAAAGAAAACACAGTGAAATTAAATCTCTTTAGGGTTTAGCAGTCATTAAGTAAAAGGAGAGCTTCCTGAAGAATGCAGTATTCTACATTATATTACTTTGCTGTTTACTTTTTAATTAAAATTAAACTTATTTCTGCATCATAGGGCAATATAATAAACATGCAGGAGAACACCTGTTAAAACCAAACAAATTCTGTATGGTTAATGCTCCATTGAAACATCTCTTTTAGTAATACTGGATTTTATTGTATTGTGTTTTTAATATTAAATTACTGGACAAACTTTTATTTATTTGGTTTTTCTTGTTTTTGGCAATACCATACAACAATACAATTACTAAGTGACCCAAAGCAATCTTCTATTATTTTCCTTTTCTTTAATATTGTAAGCTATAAATGTGTCCTTTTTATGTATTGGTATTATCTATCACAAAGTTGATTTTCTGTAGGTGTTTATGTTCCTTTGTTTAATGGGTAGCTTATTGTTACCAAAAACGTATTAAATACCATTCCTTGTCTGCATAAACATTCAGTTTGTACAATAGTTAGAGCCACAGTGTAACAACACATTCAAATATTCCTGAGGATACTCATGAACACAAATCCAAAGGAATGTTCTGGGAAATGAACAGATATTAGAAGTGGAGTGAAGAAAATAGGAAATATTTCTCAAATTATAAATTATTTAAAAGGAATTTGGACTCATTAATGTTTTACTCCTTATTTCAGTCCTGAATTTATAAAAACTATTGATAGCCTGTTTAATTTTGTAAAATTCATTCTTTATAATACTTTAAAACTGAAGCCATTGGATGACAAAGTGGGGTAAGGGACAATATTTAGTAATAAGTTTAGGAAGAAGAGATATCTATGTTGTTTCCTAACAAACCCAAGATCATAAAAGGAAAAAAAAAAAAAAATATATATATATATATATATATATATATATATATATATATGAATGACTNATATATATTTTAAATTATAGACAGCTATTAAAATGTAAATAGAAACATATGCAGGATATAGTCTTCATCATAAAACATATAATATGTAAGATATATTTAAATCTGAATGCAGTAATGATAACTTTTATGCAGTTTTTTACATTAGTTCTTTGGCTCATTTCATTATTAATCCACAAAACAACTACTATGCAATTTATTCAACTATAATTTATTCAACTTAGTTTTCCATTTAGACTCACCATTGAGAAGTAGAGGGAGAGCAGCTACTCTCAGTGTCCTTGATTGCAATTGCTAACGAGATGCAAATGTCAGTCAATGATAGTTGGTGGAATGCTTGGAAACAGGAATTTCCAGAAACAATGAGGTAAGCCCTCTGTGCCAATGGATAGGAGAAAGTTGAATTTGGCGTTCCTTATTTATCAGGGTACTTCTGCCACAATTCCATATTCCTCAAGTTAAATTGCCTTTTTTTTCTAGATGATGGATGTCTCCACTTTCTACCTGCTGCTAAATCACAATAGGATTCTAAAAACTGCCTTGCAATTAATTGTAAATGGGTAAAATAGAGGAAGGTGAGGTTACCGGGGATTGAACTCAGGGGCATTCGACCACTGAGCCACATTTTCAGCCCAATTTTGTATTTTATTTAGACAAGGTCTCACTGAGTTGCTTAGGGCCTCACTTTTGCTGAGACTGGTTTTGAACTTGCAATACTCTTGCCTCATCCTCCTGAGCCACTGGGATTACAGGTATGTACTACCATGCTCAGCTTAATTTTTTTAAATTATTATTTTGTGTGATACTTGGAAGTTTTCTTCTAGCACCATTTGTAGTTAAATAGATTTTCTGAGATTTGTATTGCTTTATTTCTTCTTTTATTAGAAGCTTGAATTCAATGAAAAGAGAGTAAGTGAAATAAAAATCAAGTATTTCATCAATGATATTTTTGGGCAAATTTAAAAGGCTCAAAGTATAATCAGAAAATGAGGAAGAAGAAATAATTGTGCACGTTTGAGGTGTATTTTATTAGTTTGTAATTGTCATAACATTTTCACAATTATCTTCATCAGTATGGAGCCTTAGGAATGTAAGCAAATGAATAATCAAACAATGACTGTGACTGAGAAAACACTCTAGAAAACTTAGGCAAAATCTGGTGTATAAAAGATGCAGAGATTAAAGAAATGCATTTGTAGTAGTGTTGGATACCATAATAAAAATGTGTGCTTATTTCCTGATCAGGGTATTTTAAAATAACTTGAATCAGTAAGCCTTGCTGAAAATGCATACTGAGTTTTAATCGGTTTTTCAAATGGACTAGCAAAATATGTATGTATTAGCATGGTTAATGAACCATAAACCACATTATTCATTGTTTTATTCAAAGATAAAAATCTGCTAAAAATCTTGTTATCTATACGTGCAGCTATAACTAAGGGGATGAACATAAAACTGGCATTGCTTTCTAAGTTACATGACCTAAAATAATTCCCAAACTAAAGAACATTAAACCTGTTCAGCATTAAACCTTTATTTCATATGGGCATCACACAATTTCAAATGTTACCTACCAGTTCAGGAAAGGCATGCTTTTAAAATAACAAGTTTTTGAGAACCTGTTGATTCCAAACTTCAGTATAATTTTCTAAATTACTGCTGTCCCTCATTATTTCATTTTAAGTGAATAACTAATTAATATCTTGCCATTTGCTCCTGAATTTCAGATTTTATCAGGATTTTGAAGATATGCTTTAATTAGCATTCTTACATATTTACCATTTTTCAATTCATTTCCTCTGCTACCAATAGATTTGCATTCCTCATGAAATTTTCTTTTTTTGCCTTTATATATAAGTTAGTAACATATATTATTCTAAGATAACTATAAAATGGACCTAGCCATAGTGACTAGAACAAAAAAGGGTGACCAATGATCCTGGTTTGCCTGAGACCAATAAGTTTCTTAGGACATAGGAAAAGCATTTGGAAAAATTGTGTTCATGAACTCCCCTTCATCTACATGCCACAGTGTCTCCTTGTAGAACCACTGTTTTGCCCCTGAGCTTTTGCATGTTGCTGTAAGTGGTTGTTCTAAGTACTCTTGCTTATGGGTCTGTTGATGCTTAGGAGCATTTTTACATAGCTCTAAGTGGTTTTTCTGAGTACAGCTGCTCTTGTCAGCCCTGCCAGAATGCAGCTACAAAAACAGCTCCATGTTTATATTTAAACACTTTAAAATATAAGTGTCTATAAAATGATGCCGCTCCTAAGTTGGTTATGGGAATCAAGTGAGGTAAAATGCCTAAAAGTTGAAAAGCATTATATCTGATTATTAGGGTTGGATAATCAACTCAGTTTAAGTCCTTTGTGTTTGTTTTGATATTTGCTATTTTTTCCCATTTTATGACCCAAGAATGTGATATTATATTTCCCATTCCATGACCCTGGAAGTTATACTCTCTTAGCTCAAGAGAAGATCGAGAAGATCGCAAAGTTCAAAAACAACTTCCGTTTTTGTAGATTGGTATCTGAAGTCATGCTAGAGGGATGGAACTAAAAAGAGTAATAGGAAAAATCATGCAAAGGATAGATCAAGGTCTGCCACATGACTGGTGGGGCCGGTGCAAAATAAAAACGCAGGACTCTTTGTTCAAACAGCAAAAAAGGTAGTTCTTCCTTTCTTTCATTGTCTGTATCTTAACTAGGTTTGCTATTTTAACATTCATTCTTTATATCACACTTTCTCAGAACAGGTGTACTCATGGGAAATTATAAAAACTCATAAGTGCCTAAGGCTAACTCTGTGACTAGGCTCATGGGCATTTGCCTTACCCTGACTCCTGACAAGTACAACCAGGCTTTCTCAAGGGGTAGAGGTTGTCAGTAGTCACTAGAATCTGCTTAGAGGAGGCAAATAAGTTGCCAGGCAAGCCCATGCTCCAAGAGCCCAATGTATACCCTATTTTTTCCATCAAGTGTCACTTACCTAATACAAATTAAAATATAATTAAATACAAATTTAAAATATAATTAAGAGTGATGAGACAGTGACCAGAGATCATCAAGTCCCAATCTTGTATTCAATCACACTGGCTGCGGAGCCAGGAAGCTCCCTGGATGAGAAGAGATTTCCTATGACTAGGAAACTAGAGAGGAATGTGTGACTTCTGTAGCTGATAGAAGAGTAAAAGCCATCTGAGCCTCACTCCTTCTCAAAGAAGCTTCAGGGAGATGGGTATTTGGAAGCATTGAGTCTTTCTGAATCTGAAAATGACAAAAAACAAAATTCACAAGCATACATTTGATTTTGAAAGGCCATGTAATCCTGGATAATGTAGGTATCAATGACAATGGAAACCTGAATGTGAAGGTCTCTTTTTTGAATTTTGGACAATGCATGAAAATCTCAGATTGTTGCCCAGTACTAGAGTAGGAAGCAGTGCCACAACAAAGACACCTGTTTTGTTCTTAAGTGTTCAGACAGGATGGGGAGCACAGGGCAAGATTTAATGTGATTTAGTAAAAATGATCTAGTGTGACTTTTCTTGCACAGAGTTTGGAAGTAATGTACAAGAAATTTGTGCTTTGTTAGAAATCTTACCATCTTGTTCACAAACATATTCTTTAATATTACTGATAGCTACCATTTATTTTGTTATCACTATATATAAGGTGTAGTTATATTAGATTTATATTCATTAATTTATATAATCCTTGGAACAATCATGTAAAGGATATAATACTGTTATCACCCTTTTACAGAAAAGAAAATGAATGCAGGCAGTTATCAATGAATTGCCTAAGGTCATAGTGCTCCCCATTGTACAGTAAGGATTTGACCACAAATAAACACACTCCAGATCCTGTCATAGGAACTTCTGATTTTCTTATATTAAAAGAAGTGGAAGGTCTTTCATAAATACATTTTACCTTTTTTGATATTTTGCCTAAACTGAGAACTGCCAGCAGGAATAGAATATGAATGTGTATTTTTAAAACTGTGAGCCTTATTAATATAAGATTATAAAAGTTATGTGAAGTTTGAAGTCTGACTTTATAACCCAAAAGTGAGTATTTGAAATGGAAGATAAATATATTTTATAATGATTTATATAATGATAAATAATTTCATCAGAATTCAAAAAGGAGAAAATTGAAGCTCCAAAACCTCAATTACAGTGGAGAGTATTTATAAACAAATATGAGGTGATAAAATTTAAAAAATGACTGTGTATAGGTTGCCTTAATAACAACATAAATAGAATATATTTGATATTTCTTTGTATTTTTTCTTAAGATTTGATCACATAATTTAAGCAAGTAATAGAAGGGGGATCAATTATACTCTTTCCGTTATACCCCAATATTTAAGAGTTAATAAAATAAGAGTCCCTTTCTAGTACCTTTCTAGCTCCTTAGATTCTCTGCTAACAGCATATGAAATGTGTTTTTTAGAAAAAGTTTCCCTCTATTCCTGTCCATGTGGTTTTAGGGTACCTACAATGTTGGCTTCAGAAGTAGACCATTGGCTCAGTTGCTAAAGTATCACCAAAATGCCCATCCCATAAGTAGCTCAGGAATGTGAACTTGGGACATGTTGGTCCAATCAGAATGCATTGTTAAGTACTGTGATGCTATGTGGAGCTATTTTGTCTACCCACACTAAAGGTGAAGGATATGTGTCTTAATGTTCTATTATGGTATAGCTAACTGTCACAAACTTAGTGGTTTAGAACATTGTCTCTTCATTATGTTTTAGTTTTCATGGGTCCAAAAGAACTCTATTGGGCATTGAACTAGAGGACTCATATATTAACTTCTGTCAAAGAACTTGTCTACATTTTGCCCATGTGCTGAGATTTTTTGTGAGGTTACATTTAAAGGTGATGGCCAAAGTATTCTGATGGAGGAAAGTTCAAGGCACACAGCATTTAGACAATGCCATTGGCATTGCTAGTGGATTTTAGCCTGATTTACCTCAATAATCAGAAGCATAAAATAGAGAGGAAAGATTTTTAAAACTTACAAATTGTCCAGAAATGCCCATGTAAAGTTGGGGCCAAGTAATGTATAGTCATTAAGGAAACATAACCACTAAAGATATGCTAAGTACTTTGCATAGAGACAGTAGGGAATGTGCTTGAGGGCCTTTCAGGAATCACTAAGACCCACGGCAGACTCAAAGCTGTAGAAGTGTCTTAGTGTTTGCTCAGGATCACCTAAAAGCGGTTTTCCCAGAATTTGGTCCATCATGCTCAACTGCTCAGGCTCAACTGAGGCTTCTACAGCTATAGTTCAATGGGCCCTGGCTAATGCTTGAGTTATTGGCAGACTTTATCATGATTCATGTGGCAATGGTTCTGCAGCAATGAAGGACGTTAGAGTTAAGAGGTCATAGATGCTTCCTTCCTTTCAAACAAGGGCCTAAGAGGCCAGTCAAAGTTTAACAGGGTCTGAATCCCTGTAGGCAACTCCTGAGAGGGCCATGTATGAAGCTATAAGAAAGCTGAAGTTATAGTGGAGACCCCCAAGATTAAGAGAGGTTAGTAATATAGAACATTTGCCCAGGAAAGCGACTGGCTGAGGACAAAGCAAGACTAAGAGAGTGGACATGGGGGTTGCAAAGAGACAGTCTACAGGGACAATATTGCCTGAGCCCTTCAAGGATCACATCTTTCCACCATTTGCCCAAATGCTGGACAAGGAATGACAGAACTTGTTTGTCCAGGTGAGTTTCAGTCTTGCTTTGGCTTCATCTCATTTGTGTAGATGAAATTCCTTTTCTATTATTGTGGGAAAGGGGATGAGAGGATATTAGAATTCTGTGCTTGAGTGTATTTCCACATGCTTCGATGCCAACATTTACGGATCTTCTATGGACCCTTACAATAAAACCAAAAGGTAATCTTAACCTCATTTAAACATGAGGTATTTTGCCACCAGATAGTTTCCCAAAAGCCAATTACTAATACAGAGCTGGCAATGGCATAATAATGTATTATAAACGATCTGGCAAATTTTACTTGTCTGGAAGACTATACAGTCCATTCAGGTAAAGACAGACTCAATCCTTTCACAAGGAGACTTTTCGACAAAATTACATTTTTTGAATTTTATTTTAAGCAGCTGCAAATCCATAGGTTTATATCATCCAATACTTCTCATTTGTTTTAGCAGACTTGTTACAACAATGTGTTTGCTATAGTTGAAGAATGCCACTTGGTGAGGTATACAAATGTTTTATAAATTCCAATATGATAAAAATGAAACATGCAGCAGAGTTTATAAAATTGCACAATTAATTTAGTGCAATGCAATACATTTAATTGGACAATCTAGATGGTTTTGAATAAAGCTGTAACTACTCTCTTTGATAGAGTCTTTTGATAAGTTAGAATTTTCTCATACTGAACAAAGTATTTTTTGTCTCTCAACTATGATTATCTGTAATTTAGGTTAAAAATAATTTGTATTTTAAGCAGTTTTTAGCAGATAACCTCTATGTTTTTTCTTGTTTAGGCAGGTCATTTAGCACAAAAATTAATTAAAAAATCAACAAAAGAAATAAACCATAAAATCTATTATTTAGCAATAAAACAGCATTCATTTTAATTGTCTTCACTAGAATTCACTAGAATTACCATGTATGGTAAGAAATCACCTTTCTCTGAAACTATGGTAAGGACCTTTCTTTGAAATTAATGTAAGGGACAATTTTTTTCTTTGACACTGGAGGATATAGTGACAAACATGTTAATTTCAGAACTTTGGCAGCAGTAGCAAATACATAAGCACTCATGTAATAAGAAACCCAAGAAAGGAAACTCTGGGAGCATTACAGTCACCTTCTGGACCAAAATAACATATGAAAATTGCAGGTATTTTTAATTGAAGAATATACCATTAGATTTTTCTGCAAAGTTGGATGACAATAATATAAATGAAGGCCTGTGTAAGTATCTGTATATTTAGACAACCATATGATACACAGAAGAAAACACAAACCTATGCTTCACTAAATGTACAAAAGTAATGATCATGATTTTAGCTCTTGATGGAAGATTTAGAGTTAAAATCATGTCCCCACAGCTTCTTGGCTACATAACCTTAGGAAAATTAGGTCAACTCTATGTTTCATGGTTCTTATCTATAGTTGAAAGTCGATCTAATTTCTACTTAGAAATTGGAGTGAGGATAAAAGTGACATAATCTATGTTATGTGGCTGTTCTAATTTCTCCCATTTGGTGGAAGCTCAAAGAAAATTAAATACATTGGTATTTATTTCTGCATAATAAACTGTACCAAAATTCAGTGACGTAAAGCAAGCAACATTTATTCAACTCAATTCTGTGAGTTAACATTGGACTGGGGTTTTCCTGAATGTTTTGTCTGCTTCTAACTAGGCCAAAGCTCACATCTGAAGATCGCCTCCCAAGTTGATTAGCTGTCTCTGAAAATCCAGCAGATTAATCTGGGATTATTGAAAGAGCAGTTCAGAATTTTAAGAGAAAGCTACAAGACCTCTGGAGACCTGTCTCAGAATTTGCAGCATGTCACTGCTGTCATAATAGGTCAAAGCATGTCCTAAAAGTTGGCCCAGATAAGAGCAGTGAAGAAGGAAACTATCACTTATTGTCGAGTTACCTGCAAAGCATTAAGACCAATTTTTGCAAATTTTCACATTCATAATTATTATGAAAGTATTTTCTTATAATAGATATTTGATAAATATCTGTTAAATTGATGTTATTTCTTTCTGTTTTTGCATATGTTTATGCATAAAATTTAGAGGTAAAAAATAGAAGATGTATTTTTGCATTGATGTGGTACACTTGAAGTGACTTTTGAAATAGACACTTTGTTTTTGGTAAACCATTAAAAGGAGGTCTAAAACACCTCCTAGCACTAGAGTGACAACAAAGGAATACACACCAGGTCGCTCACTCACTTGTGCAACATTCTTCATACTTGACAGAAGTCATCATGACTTAGACATTTAGCAATTTCAAGTTGTGTAAAATCTAACATATTAATGGAACAAATTAGCCATAAGTAAGTAATGCTTTGTATATTGTATAAAAATTATTAATTTACGTGTGATATTTATTCTCCAACTCTCCATTTGACTCATCCATCTATTGCCTATTTTACATGAAAACTAAACAAGAATTATTAATTTTTCAAAGGGATATTATGGATCTTTTGATGAAATTTGTAATAAAAATGTAGAGTGTGATTTAATAGGGAAATAACTGTCTCTTTAGAAAAACTGAAAATGAAATCAAAATTACTATACAAGCAACATCAAAATACCTCAAGATGATGGATAAAGATGACATTTACAAGGTTTGGTAATGCAGAATAGTAAAGTTTACAGGAGATTAATCTAATATTGGAAACATATCATTTTTCACAGGAGCCGAATCATAATTCAGCTGTCTTCCCCTGACAAGGTCAGAATTTAGCACCATGCACACTCAAATGCCTTAGCTGGAACAGCTTCATAGCATCCTAAATCAGTTTCTGTGTAATTTCATATATGAAATTGAATACTGTGGGAAATATCTATCCTTAATATGTTAAAAAGAGAAAACAAGAAAACCTTGGAAACTTTGTGCTCAACTATTCCTGAAAAAAAACCACAAAACCTATAGTTTGATACATAATTAATCAGAATTATCAGCAGCTGGGTTTCATCCATATATATATATTTTTTAATTTTTTATTGTTGGCTGTTCAAATCATTACATAGTTCTTGATATATCATATTTCACACTTTGATTCAAGTGGGTTATGAGCTCCCATTTTTTCCCCATTTTCATCCATATTGTTGGGAATTATAATGCAAAACAAAGCCAGCTGTTTCTTTCAGCACATCAACTCCATTACTGTCTCAAGAGCTATTCTGATTAAGGCTAACATGATGTGATCACTTTCATCACTTTGCAGCTGCTCGTACAGTATTTAGATTTCAAAATCAGCATATGCTGTATATTCAGAAACCTAAGTAAACTAAATTCACATCTGTGTTATTTATATAGTTCCAAAACTAAATGGCATGCCTTCACCAATATGAGTAGGAATTTTCACCACCTCCCCCACTGATATATAATCATTAATGAAATAGGTATATTTTAAATAGCAGTCAGTTTCAGACCTAATGTAGAACACCTTATAAATTGCATGGTAATTAGAAAATATGAAAATGATTCCAAGATCTGTTATGTACAGGGAATGAAATGACAAAGAAGATAATGAAGAAAGAAAACAATACTACTGTTCACATTCTTTATTTGGAAATGGCATGATGTTACACTAATTCAGAATTTATTCAGTGTTTACTACAATATTCAGTTTCTAAAACAAACTTATGATTAATTCAAATGAGTAAGTATGGCACTGTTGACATCAAATATATATTCTTTGTTATAATTTATATATTCTTTGTTATAATTAAGAAAACTTGTTTAGTTTAAAAGCAGTGCTATATGTACAGTGGCCTTCCCAACCTAAGCAACTCATTCAACAAGCTAGTTCTGCTCCTTTTAATAACCATTGCAATCATGTCTTTCTGTAAAATGTTTTTATAGTAAATTGAAGGAAAGATAGGTTAAGCGTGCACTTCTCACTTCAAGAAAAGATCTACTACTTGTATTTAAGGCACCTTCAATTTGTGCTTTTTGGGAAACTCTTTCGAATATACAATTGCCCTTTCTCTAATGTATGCCCAGTCTATTGACAACCTCAATTGTATAAAATCTTGGGTTAAGGATATTGCTCAGTGGTAGAATACATGCAGAAGTCCTTGGTTTTTATCTTCAGCACCATGATAAATAAATATATAAAAATCTATTTTTATATCTCTGTTTGAAAGTAATAACTTTTTTCCTTTGACAAGTGGTTATCAAATAAACAAAATACACATTACTAGACTTTATCTCACAAAGTCATTATCTTTCTGGGATATGGAAGGAAACACTTTAAAAGAGTACTCCAGATAACAAAAATCCTTATTGGAAAACATTGTTCTAAATTCCTCATTCTTTATTTGTACTTCTCACGGAATATCTATTGTATCCTACTCTGATTATCATCAGTACGTATTTTTTTTCCTAATAGTTTCTAGTGGGCATGTAAAATGGTTCAGCTGCTATGGTAATCATTATAGCAGTTCCTCATGATATTAAAAGTAGCAGTGCCATGTGACCTAGCAATGCCAAATCTGAATATATACCTAAAAGAGTTAAAAGTAGTGACTCAAACAGACAATTAGACATACATGTTGATGATAGCATTATTTACAAGAGCTAAAAGGTAGAAACAACTCAGTATCCATCAACAGATGGATGAATATGTGAAAGTTTGGTGTATACTTACAATGGAATATTATTCAACATTAAAAATGAAGGAAATTCTGAAATACTTCAACACATTGATAAACCTTGTTGACATGCTGAGTGAATATGCCAGTCACAAAAGAACAAATAGCAGATGATTTCATGTATACCAGGAACCTAGAGAAGTTAACAAAGAATGTAGGAGGGTGGTTGTCAAGAACTGGGAAATGGCAATAAAGCACTACCACTGTGTAGGAAAAAAATGCATAAAATCTAGTTATACTATGTTTTAAAAACACATAAAGCATAAAATACATTAAAATTCAAATAGATGCAAAAATATGTACAAAGAGAAATATCAACAAAAAAATCCGAGAAAGAAAAATTAATATCATGTAAATCAGAGATAAGGAAAATAAAAATTATTGTGAATAAAAAGGTTACTGTTTGAGGACAAAATCCCCAATTCACCTGTATAAAGCGATAGAAAAATCTGGAAAATATATATTAATCAATTGTTAGACTTACAGAGCATATCAAAGGACCAGAAGAACTGAGATATTTCTGAAGCATAATGAAGTAGAGAGGTTTTTCTTAGAAATATCAATATTCAGTGTGCATATTTTAATTGAAATATTATGATAGTGGGGCATGGATAGGAAATGCCTATTAAAGTGTGTTAGAAGGCCTGGAAAGACTCACCAACATGTGAAACTGAGTTGTATAAATCAGATGGCATTGCTAAATAGTAGTCCAGAGAATGGTAATTCAATTTGCGATACCAAAAGAGTTGTATATCCATATTTAAAAAAAAAATTATGTGCATTGCAATAATTCTCTACTTTTACAATTCCAAAAAAAAAAATAAATGCTAGATGGAATAAATAATTAAATATGAAAGTCAATACAGGTGGTGTGGGACCACAAAAATGAATGAGCCAGCTAAAGCTGCAAGGTGATCTTTATAATCTAGGGGGAAAAATAATGCTTGTTCAAGACCTTTTAAGTTTTCTTCAAAACATTAAGAGTCTCTAATTATTGTGTGCAAATGTATAGTGAAAGAAAACACATAATATCATTATATTTCAACTAATATGATGTTAAACAGCAAGAATCCTGAATCAGTGTTTCATTTCTGTGGGAACAAAAGTATCACAAGTCTGCCTTCTCAATGCATAATCTACAGTAAAGAGTGCTCATCTTGTCAGTGTTGTGATGCAAACTGATCAATATAATCAATAAGTCATTGACATAGGTTAAAGATTATAGGAATAAGATAAACTAGGATAATAATAAGAAGAACTATGAGATGAGTAATGTTAAACTGCCCTAGTAATAAGTAAAAGTAAGCATAGAACATAAGTTCATCAGGAGTAAGCATAAGTCATGGTAGGATAATCATGTAACTGTAAGACATAAGATTTAAGCTACAGGGAATAAGATATAGAACAGTGTAAGGTGATAAGTGTAGTTATAGATAAATTAGCTGATAGATTAATATTGATATAGACAAGGTTAAATCAATATAGTTGTGAATAATTGTATTAGCTTGCTCATGTAGACATAAGGCTTATGGATATCAGTAGTAAAATGATGAGTAAATGAGATAACTGCTAGCATCAGCTAAGTTACCAGTACTGAGATAGCAGGAATGCAGTCACTGTGGCTATAAGAACAAAAAGTGTGGCCGTAGGGACTCCATCTTAGCTGTTCTAGACTCCATCTTAGTTTTTCTATAACTGCTTCTGTGAAGAGGGAACTGCATGACCCATTTCTGAGAAACAGAAACAAAAGCTATCTTCTTAAAAACAAACAAACACACAAACAACAACAACAACAACAAATGTACTTTGTACCCCACAGAATGTACCTAACTCAGGATATGGTGGGGGTCATGGTGAGCTACATCCTGGGTTTGAGTACATTTATGGGTCTACATGACTTTGAAATAGATTATCACCCGGCTCAGCTGAAACTCAGGATAAGGTGGTCTAATACTTGTTCAGACCCGAGATGCAATTAAGCTAACTGCTCTTTTTATTAGCTTCTGTAACTTGCTTGCTTGCATGATGCTGAGAAAAGCCCCTGAGTTGTGAGGGGGTTTTTTTGTTTGTTTTGTTTTGTTTTCATCCTTAAATTCCCAAGACACAGGCCAGAAAATTGCAGTTCTCCCACAGAGCACCAGTCTCTATGGGTGGGAGACAGTCCCTGGACAAGTAAATAAAGCTCTCTTTTGTATGAATTCAGATTTTGTATTTTCTGGGGAGGCTCCTTATAACTGTCTAGTGCTTTGGTGAATTGCAGGAATTTTGGTTGAATTCCAACATTTTATGTTCTGTGCTAAGGTTGTGAAATAATCTCCTAGAATTATTTTCACATGCAGTGTCCTTTTCTTTCTTCTTCCCCCACATCCCCCCAACCCCACCCCGGTGCATCATTTTCTCTGGGGCATTATCTTTGTCATCACAATCACTTTCTTAATTTATGTGGATGTATTTGCTGTCACTGATGAACATCTAGACTCTTCCAAATGGCAACCTGGTGCACATTCCCAGGCCAGCTCTTTCTTGGATAACTATTTCTATTTAATTTGAAGTTTACTTTCAGAATCATTACGTTCTTTCTTTTAATGTATTTTATAATTTTTGGTCAACTATCTCTTCTAATTATCTATTCTTTTGAAATGCCATATCAGATTTTCAATGAACATGCATGCTTTGTTGTCTTCGTGGATAAGCAGTGGTAGACTTTGAAAGAAGAGATATGATTTGTCACTGATTATACTGTGTGTCCGTTATTTATTGTAGCAATTTGTGGACCGAAGAACAACCAGTGAAGTTCATACTTTGTGTGAATATTCACAGTTAATATACCATGGTTACTAAAATTTGAATCACATTGTTGGGGACAGCTGTTATATAATGTAACCATGTTGACTGAAATTTGAGCATATCTGATTCAACAAAGCAAGCAATATTCATGCTTTAAAATGTTTCAAAAGAAATTATGAAACATTGTTTTATGCTCTTGGGGTAAAAATCTTTTATAAGCAAGATGCTAACATTTTGTTTCTTAAAAAGCAATTTTTACATTAACAAAACAATTTTCAATAGACAAAGCAAAAATAAGATTATAGCCCCATAAAATAGGGGAAAACTAGTTTTACCAAATACACATCTTTAAGAAAATGTCACACAAGCCGGCATGGTGGAACATGCCTGTAATCCCAGTGGCTTAGGAAGCTGAGGCGGGAGGATCACAAGTTTAAAGCCAGCCTCAGCAACTGAGGCTGTATGCAACTCGGTGAGTCCCTGTCTCTAAACAAAATATCAAAAATGGCTGGGGACATGGCTCAGTGGTTAAGTGTCCCTGGGTTCAATCCCTGCTGGCAATAAAAACAAACAAAAAAATCAAATAATCCAATAGAAAAATGAGCAAAGAACATGAATGGACATAGAAGAAGAAACACATACATTCAATAAATAAGCAAAATGGTGTTTGTACAGAGTTAAATGAATATTGAGATTATAATTAGACCTATGGAAATTATAGATGATTCTGTGAAACTATTGAGCATCATCTCACAAAAATTGAACTTTTGCATACTCAACTTCTGTATGTCAGGAAAAATGTCACTGTCCTTTTCAAAGATATTTTCATTGGGTAAAAAAAATTAGGTTGACACTGACAGTTTTTCTCCTCCTCCTCCTCCTCCTCCTCCTCTT
>NW_026000211.1:5455310-5471102 GCF_001458135.2 Marmota marmota marmota | reverse complement strand
TCCAAATGCATATTTTCCATATATGTTTCAATAATTTTTAATGCCTTTCTTGCTTTAGGAGTTAACATGCGGGGTGAATTTGGATCTGATGGACCTTTTAGGATATCAAATAAAGGTCCCAAGTCTCCTGTTGGTATGCCTAGATAAGGCCTTATCCAATTTATGTCTCCTAATAACTTTTGAAAGTCGTTAAGTGATTTGAGTTGATCTACTCGTATTTTAATTTTGGTGGACGGCCATGGTTGAGGATAATAGAACTCCTAAATAATTAATTGGAAAACTTAATTGTACTTTATCTATTGCTATCTCTAGATTATAATTTTTAATAAATTTGTAAGTGTGGCATAACATTCTAGCAATGTGTTTTTATCTTTGTGTGCTAACAATACATCATCCATATAGTGAAATATTTGTAGTTCAGGATTTTGATTTCTAAGTGGCTGGATTGCTTTGTTAACATAAATTTGACACATAGTTGGGCTGTTAGCCATCCCTTGAGGGAGTACTTTCCATTCATATCTCTGATCAGGACCTTCATGATTCAGTGCAGGGATAGTAAATGCAAAACGTGGACTATCCTCAGGATGAATTGGAATTGAAAAAAAAAACAATATTTAATATCTATAGCTAAAACTTACCAGGTTTTTGGCAAAGTAGACAATTGAGGAATCCCTGATTGAGCAGGTCCCATAATAACCATCTCATTATTAATGGCTCTTAAATCTTGCAATAATCTCCATTTACCAGATTTCTTTTTAATGACAAAAATGTGGCTCTCAGCATTTATCCACTTTAAATTGCCACATGAGTCACTGAAGTGCTATTGGTTTGCTGTTATACTTCTTATTGGTTTGTTTTTGGTACACTTTTCTCAGTGTGTTTTATTTTATTTATTTATTTATTTTTTGAGAGAGAGAGAAATTTTTTAATATTTATTTTTTAGTTTTCAACGGACATAACATCTTTGTTTGTATGTGGTGTTGAGGATCAAACCCTGGCCCCACGCATGCTAGGCGAGCGCGCTACTGCTTGAGCCACATCCCCAGCCCATTATTTTAGAAATTTTCTGTGGCGATGTGTTCAAGTTGACTTCACATAATCCAATATACCTTTAAATACTTCATGATTAATACAGATTTTTTTTTAAAAGTCAGACATTGTATTTTTCCTCCAAAATTTGTATACTTTTATATCTTCCATGTCTTTACATAACATTTTGAATTTTTCCTTGAACTGACAGTTTATAACAAATTTTAATGTAATTATCTGTTAATTCTATTACAGATGTCATTTCTGAGTCAGTTTCTAATGATATATTTATTTCTTATTTTGGCTTGTATTTTCTGTTCTTTTCATACCTGATAACCTTTTATTAGATTTATTACATGCCAAATCATGCTGAATATTTTTGTTTTCCTAAAAATACTTTTGAGCTTTGCTGTTGGATGCACTTAAATTACTTGAAGATATCTTATTGTTTCATGTCTTGTTGTTAAAGCCTTGTTAAAGCAGACACTCACAGTGTGCATTCTAAGCCAGAATTTTAATTCCTCCTGAGGAAGGATCTGTCTTAATACTCTGATTCTGCCATGAATTATATTGTCCACTCTGCCTTAGCATGAGTATCCTCCCTAACCTTAGGTGGCTTATTATCACGAGCCAGCCATGGGCTGTGTGTGAGAGCTATGCACATTCGGGTACATGAGGGGACTAGAGTGATGTTGCTGCTCTGACTGGACTGTGCAATGTACCCGTCATTTTCGCTTGCTGTCCCTATGATCCCCATCCAGCACCTGAGATGGGTGTGGCTTTCCAAGATGTCAGTCAATCTGCTGACCACAATACATCACCAAGCATCCCCCTGAAACCCAATCCCTTGCCTTATTTGGATGAAACTTTCTCCAATGTCTTCTCCACAATAAATAGGAGGGTTTCAGGGATGCTCTGCCTCTTTTGCCTGCCTCTCTGGCCTCCTTTGTGGGAGCTGAGGTCGAGGAGCCGTCACTGAACCCAAAAAAGGTTGTTTTTTTTTTTTTTTTCTGTCTCTGTCTGGTTATTTATTAGCCAGACCAATTCACCTGGAATGACCCCAACTGATTCAGTCCTGTGTTGTGGCAGTCTCTGAGTACTCTTTCTAGCAATGTTTTAGTAGTTCCCGCCCTCAGCCTTAAATTACTTCCTCAGGTGTCTCTGTTGATGGATAATACTTAACTAAATCCTTGATAGAGACTCTGCACCTCTAAGTTGTTCCTTTTCTGCGTAGCTCCCTTCTCTCTAGTGTTCTTCCCTGCATACAATAGCTGCCTTGGCTAGTCCAGATTCCTGGCTCTACCCTATCCAGGTTCTACCTGTCACCGAGGGGTTATTGTTAACTCAGACTGAGGTGCAGTTAGATTCAATCACATCTATTTTATTGATGCTCATCACATTCAGACACACATTCTAATTCTAAGTCCTAACTGACTCTACACCCAAGGGTCCTATATGTTCACCTGTGACGTGTCCTAAATCCAGGTCGCTGGAACTCCATCTGGGCCGGAGGAGTCTGGTGCAGGGGGAACAACAGCGACAGTGGCCTCGGTCTCACTGTCCAGGTCTTGTTAGTCCCGTTGCCCCCCAGAAGTCTGGGTTTTTAAATCCTAGTTCAGTTGTACTTGCATCTGATAACTGGGTGAGGTCCAGGGTGTACGCCCCGGGTGTAGACTCTTACATCACTAATTTAAATCTATCTAAGTTCTGCAGTTTCTTTATGTTTTGCATTCTCATTACATCATGGGTACATTGCTTATATTAACTCACTATTAATCAATACACATTCACTAATTAATATAATCAATGGTCAAAAATCCTATAATATTTCTGGTACTCATCACTCCCTGAGTTTCCCCTTCCCGAGTCATGATCCCAATGCTCTCTCCAGCAAAGAAGATAGGCATGCACAGGTGCCATTTCATTATTTCCTGACTTACAGGAATCTCTGTTGCTCATGATCAAAGTGCTCAATGCCTCAATGCCAATGTTTCACATATTCATTTTGTTACTGTTTCATATGGGAGTAAATCCAGTCCCTAGGATTGCAACTTGAGTCAACAAGCGAGTTCTTAATCATAAAAATTTAAATTCTTCTAATACAAAAATCTTCATAGGCATGCTATATAACTTAAAGTGTGCTAAAATGTCTAAGCTGTCAGGCAGCTTGTAGCAAGTACACAGGTACTGCGGGTTGAAAAGGTGGGTACATTTCTTTTTCTGGAAAAGACAATGGCTAAAATTGCCAACTTTGATAACTTGGAAAGACCACCATATGCCTACTAAGTTTTCAGTTCTAGAGAAGGCATTTAGGGCTAGAATGTCAGCATGTATCAGTGATTCCTTAAGGCTTACAGCAAGATACTGTAAAAGTAGAGACGAGCTTGGGAAAAATTGAACTTTTAAAGAGCAATAAAAAGAGTTCAAAAGTCCAGGCCTTCAGAGCTGGGAAGCCAATCACAGCTGCATTTCTGCCTAGGTGTAGTTTTTCTGGTATCTTCCAGGGATACACCATTAAGTGTGTGTGTGTAGAAGGGTCAGGGAGAGAAAGAAAAAGGGAGAGAGAAAACAGTAAGTAAATGCAACAGAAATGAATACAATGTCCAGAGAAAAAATCAGTGTGATTATTAACATATAAATCTGACAGAACAATTTTTCTACAAATCTAATTCTATCTATTTTTTGAGAAAATAATATTACGGATGAAACCTCAACCTTGACCTGAAAAGTTTGTGATTCATCAACACATGATTCTGTGGTTTCCAAACATAGACCATTTGAAATCAGACTGCAAAGGTCTTTTATTCTCCAAGAAAGGCATCCTCTCCTGTGTCCACTGTGGTGATGAGTAATGGCCACTGAAGAATGCCTCATAAGGCAAAGTCAAAGCCAATACAAAAAGGGATGACATATTTCCATTGTTCCAGGTACTTTCTCCATTAACAGTAAAAATGTCTGCCCACATATGTTCAGCTGTGTTCCATCATGCTTACGGTTCAATTTCTACTGAGTCTTTCTCATTTTCCTTTTTCTAATTGGAAGGTTTTATTATTGTCATTGTCTTCCTGTTCTCTGTCACCATTAACATTGGTAGGACCTTGTCATTAATGAATTAGGTGCTTCCAGATCTGATGAAGAAGACGGAAGGCGTATTGGACTTGAAGCTAAGTACTCTATGCATGTTGGTTTGGCTTCTTTAGGGAGGGAGCGAATATACTTTACAGGTGGGAAAGATGCAGATGATTATTTGATGGTTGGGGACAGACAGTGCTAAGGACTATGGCTGACCACAAAATGTAACATCTTTTTCCTGAGCACATAGTATTTCTTCTGCTTCATATTGGCAATATCTTTAAAGACTAGGCAATGTAAGGTTAGCACAAGTGATGTAGCTTTTAAAGAAAAGCACATATCTCTTAATTTCTTTCTTCTTCTAAAAAAAATGCAGATAACAATAAGACATTAGAAGTTGGAAGAACCATACAACAGTAGCAGAATGGATTCCTGAATTAAGACATGAAGTAGGTCTACTTGTCTACTAAATATGTGCTCCCAATTGTCCTGGGGACAACAAACTTTACTGTTTTTCAGTTTTTATATTCTCTTATATTTTTATAGTGGTTTACCCTGTTAATATAACCTAAATCCAATGTTTTGTCCCTAAGGCCAAAATTTCAAGAATCTGTTTCATTTGTACTCTAAGATATTTATGTACAAGATATTCAAAGTGCAACAGCTAAAACAGAAAGTAAAAATGGAGCAATACAAGAAAACAAATTAAAAAAGTTGTATAGCTATCAAATATAACATAGAACATCTGCTAAATAGAATAGGTTACATAAGCAGATATCAATTATGTGCAGTATCATGGACAAATCTTAGATACATGGCATTACATGTTAAAATTCAGACCCGTTAATCAAATGTCCATTACTATAACAAAACACCTGAGATAATCAAAAAGTGAAAAGATTCACTTGGCTCACAGTTTTAGAGGTTCTAGTCCATAGTGTTTTGGCATGTTTGCTTTGGGGACTGTGGGAAAGGAGCACATCACTGAGTGTGTGTGTTGGAGTGAGCAGTTTACCTCTTGGTGACTGGGAAATGGAAAAAGAATAAAAGGCTAGGGTCCCAATACTCCCTTCAAGGGCATAATCCCAATGATGGAAAAACCTTTCATCAGGCTCCATCTCTTAAAGTTTCCATGACTCTCCGGTAACAGCACAGGCTGGTAACCCAGCCATATGGGGCCTTCAGAGGACACTTATCCAAACCATCACAATGACTTACAGTACAATATAATTATTAAAGATCAAAACTAAACTCACCTGAATTTTTTTATGTTTGAAGTTACTTATGCTAAGAAAATTAAAAAATAAAAAAGTTGATAACTACAAAATTGCATAGTGAGGAAAAGCATACCCATCCAGGCTTTTGGTAAAGTTTTAGTTCTTGGGCTATGTATTGGTTTCACAGGTATGCATTTATATTTTTCTGTTCAATAATCAACATATGTATTAGGTGCATTCTTTTGCATTTACTACATGTTATACATAAAATGTGTACAGAATTATACATAAAATTTCATGAAGAAAAATTAATTCAAAAAAGGAAACCACTGTGGATGAAGAAAACTTCAAGATTTTGCAACATTCTTACTCTGGCTTTTCCCCCACATTATCTCAAGTGCAAACTGCATCTTCATGCCATGAAGCACACCAAAGCTCATAAAGTAAGGGAAATGGGGAGTGAACCCTGACAATTAGGCAGTCATTTGTAGACAATTTTGTGGAAAGTTACAGAAGAAACTGCACCGTGGTGAATAATAATTCAGTTAGAATGTGAATTTGCACCCCAGTTCATCCCTGAGGACACAACTTTTAATTCTCTTCTTTTTTCACTCTTAGAATCTTTGGAAAGAACAACAAAGGTACTTTTAGTGGAACAAAGTTTTTTGTGTAAAGGGTTAAAGAGACAAAGAATCTCTGAATCACAAATTTTGAACTTCCAGACAAAGGACAGTGGATTCTAATTATGTAGAATTCGACTTGGTAGAGCTAAAAAATCATGCAAAATATAAACCAGTCTAGAAAAGGAACTGAAACAACTCTGGAGGCACACCAAATGTAGGTCAGTAGGCACTGGAGTTTTTTTGGTGATCTTGTGAGTGGCCCTGTAGCAGCTGGCAGGTCCCTACTCTCTGTCTCCAACTTGCTTTAGGCAGTCTACATTGATGATGTCTTTCCCCAATGCTGATTCACTGTCTTCAGACCCTGAAGCTGAAAGACTGAAAGTGTTCCACAGCCTCAAATCAAAAGGAAATGGAAAGAAGTACTACATGGAGAGGGTACTGTCCTGCCTGATTCAACAGCACATCCGACGCCCCCTCTGAGAGTAGAACTTTCCTTCTCAATCAGAAACTAAAGTTTCTCATGCACAAGGATGTGCTCACTCCATATTTAATCAAAATGGATGCCAGAGAACAGGAATGCCAAACTCAACAATAAGAATTAATTAACACCAAAATAAATGACTCCATAGTATATGTAGATATCATCTTATAGTCAGGCCTCCTCTTGTTCATGTAACAGAATGAAGTCCATAGTTGGGTTGAATTGTTAAAAGTAGACTTCTTGAGCTGGAATATTCAGTTAAAAGAGAGATCTAAAACAGAGAATCAAAGATTTTTAAAATAAGAAATGTAGACCCAAATCTGAGAGAAATAGAGGAAGCCTCAAAATTAAGAGAGTGTGCTTAGATCTGAGAAAGAGATGGAAAAGGCTTCACACCATACAAGATAGAAAAGAACTCAAGAATTCTAAGGACATGAAGACCATAAAAACTTTCAGAGAGTAAATGACCAGGAATTAATAGGCTTCCTAACAAACAAACAAACAAACAAAAATAGACTCTCCAATGGCAAAAGTAGAAATCACCAAGCTTGAAGAAATACCTTAAAGCCTGAGAAATAAAATATTCAAAAGTTGTAGAATCTTACCTCCTTCTAAATCAATATTATAGCATGAAGAACAAAATATATGTTTTTCAATTCAAAATAAGAAATCAAATAAAAATATGTAGAATAGACTGAAAGAAGGTAGGGCTAGGTCCAATCGTATCAATCATCTCACATACCATTGTATTTGGTCACATTAAATCTCATATGATCACATAAGAGCAAATACTAAAATAAATTATTCCACTAAAAGCTCTCAGGTTTGGTATAAGAGATTCAGTTTTATGATATGTGAAATAAGAACAATATGACATAAAAATAACGTATGCATCAACAATAGTAAAAATAACTAAAAACACTTGCTCTCCTGGAAAATTTAAAATTCAAAGAATCAGAGCTAATTGGTGTTAGTCAAATATGCTTGCCATCTACTTTTTGTTTGTTTTGGTAGTGGGAATTGAACCCAGGTGTGCTTTACCACTGAGTTTTATCCCCAGTACTCTTTATTTTTTTTATTTTGAGACAGGGTCTCATAAGTTTCTGAGGATCTTCCTAAATTTCTGAGTCTGGCCTTGAACCTATGATCCTTCTTCCTCTGGATTTATAGGTGTGCACCATCTGGTCTGCTTTACTACTTTAAATTTTTTTCTATTAGCCTGCTATGGTCTGAATGTGGACCCCTAAAACTTGTAACTTGAAACTTACAATAGTATTAAGAAGTGGGTACATTAGGAGGTAATTTAGTCAAAAGGATAAGGTCTTCATAGATGGGATTAGCACCTTTATAAAAGAGGTACAAGGGGGCTACTCATCTCTCTTCTGCCCTTTTTCCCTATGAGAAGCCAGTGTTCCTCCCCTCTGGAAGACAGAATTCAAGGTGCCATGTTGAAGCAGAGGCTGGGTCCATACCACACACCAATACTGTTGCCACACTCTTCTTGGATTTCTGACCTCTATAACTGCAAACAATAAATTTACGCTGTTTATAAGTTGCTCAGACTCAGATATTGAGTTTTAGTAGCACACTCAGGCTAAGAAACGATCATTACAAGCAAAAATATATCTTGATATTTCTTTTTAAAACAGAAGAAAGTGTTCTTTAGAGGTACTCTCTCTGATCTCTTCATTTTAATGCGGAAAAAATAAATGGGTGTCTAGAGAGATTTAACGGCTGCCAGGAGGCCAGGCTGATTCTCATCAGGTCAGCCTGCAGGGACCTTACATGATCCGGTTATTGCATAGGAATCATGTACCAGGAAGTTTGCTTCTAATAGAAATCCAGGTTCAGTCTACAGTAAATCAAGAAGAAAGGTTTCTGGTTTTTCTGAATGTGTACCAGAAACAAACTCAACATGGAAAAACATCCCAGCTTGTTCAGGAGTGTCCTTTTCAGCATGAAGGGAAATGATGTGACAAGGACTAGATCTTGGAATGACATAGATCATCCTATTGTGTTAAGTGCTAAGGTTTTCTAGTCAGCACAGCAGGCAGAGCACAGTTTCCTGTTACTGTAACATATGTACAAAATAACCAACTTAAAACTAGAAAAGGTTTAATTAGGCTTACAATTTTTTAGGGGTATTAGTACATAAATAGTTAACCCGTATTGCTTTTATGCCTGTGACAAGGCAGCAACCATGATGGGAGTGGGTGGTAAAACTGTACACCTCAAGGTAGTGACATGAAAGAAAGGAAGAGGAAAGGCTGGGGACTTCAATATCCCCTTCAAAAGCACGCTGTCAATGATCCGAAGGCTTCCCACCAGGCTCCACCTCTTAAACGTGACATGACATTCCCATAGCATCACCACCTGGGATCCAGCCTTCAACATATGGGCCTTTTGTGGACAAGTATACCTCATATATTAAGCAAGACATGAAAACTATTTCAGAAACTGTTCTATTTTACACCCAATCAGCACTGCTTGGTATGCTTGTTGGTATAATTGAAATTCTCTAATAGACCAAATTGAAGTTACAAAATGAATATGACTATAGCATCAACTTAATAAATTTAAAATGTCCCAAGAGGCAACTTTGCTTTTGTTGAAGAATGTCATGCTACAACAGTCCACATAGTCAGTAATGGTAATTATTGCAATCATTGTCCCTACATCAGCATTTCTTCACACCTCACTCATGATGTGGTCTAAAGCAAAGGACAAGGAGAAAAATGGAAAATCACACTAAATACCACACAGAGCATTAAAAATTAAGCATTTAGTAGCTGGGCTTGGTGGTACACACCTGTAATCCCAGCGGCTGTGGAAGCTGAGGCAGGAGGATTGAGAGTTCAAAGCCAGCCTCTGCAATGGTGAGGTGCTAAACAACTCAGCGAGACCCCATCTCTAAATAAAATACAAAAATAGGGCTGGGGATGTGGCTCAGTGGTGGAGAGCCCCTGAATTCAATTCCCAGTACTGCCCCTCCTCACCCTCCAAAGTAAGCATTTAGGTACAATAAATAAGTTAAATAATAATAGCTAAACATTTACATTATGGTTATAAAAATGTATTATACAAAATAGCATAGAAGAAACACCTTTTCTCCTTTCCGTTATATTTAGTTCTTTAAGAAACTGTATCACTGTTTTTGAAAAAAAAATTGTAAAAAATGTGAAAATCCTTTTGGTGAATTGTGTTTTGATAACCTTTCTACAAAAGCTGTTCTGGACATCCTTCACCACTTGCCTGTGTGCATTATCTGTAATTGTCTTTTAATAGACTGAGACTAAATTATTGGAAAAAAAATTGTATCACCAGGGAGTAAGGGTTGTCAGATACCACTGAGATGTAATACATCAAGTGCTCAGGTGTTCAGTTTTATCTCGTAGGCTGTTTATTTTCAGGACACACACTCAAAAAAAAAAGTTTTCAACCTCTCTAACCTGTTCTGATTTCAAATGAGCAAAGTAATAAGCACTAACAACAAGGAGAACAATAGAATTAATGAGTCCTGGACAACAGCAACATATTAGACAAAGGATTTGTGACTAAAAGGAAGATAATGTGAGCCCCCTTTACCAAATAGCAAACATTTTTCTCTCGAAACTAATTAAAAGTTCTCAAGAAAAGAGTTTTCTTTAATATTCAGGACTTAATTATAGCTTGGCATTTTTCAAGAAAAATATTTTGCAAATGGAAAGTTCTGTGAAAAATCAAAGATCTGTTTTTTGTCTTACTCCTAATCTCATAAATGAAATATAATTGTGGGACTGTAATCTGTGTACAATGATATTTTGTGTAGCAAAAATAATAATAAAATAAAAAGTTTGATATAATAACAAATAATTATGGTTTGAGAATTTTTAAAATTATTTTTGACTCCAGATTAATTTCCTTTGAGCTGAACTCCATTTATTGTGGTCACATTAGATCTCTCTGGATATTTTCTTCCTCATCAAGTACAAATACCTTTTTATGCCTGTATCCTGCTCCATCATATGTGAGCTTCTTCAGTATTTTTTCATTACATCTTCTCTGCTGTGATCTAGCTCTTATTTACTTCTGGAATGAGAATTATTTCTTCATCTATATTCATCACAAGACATCCTTCTTGTCCTTTAAAACACAGATCATTATTCAGCTTCTCATCTTGCAATTTTCTGAGTAGAAACAAGGTGACATGATCTTGTTCTGATCTTAACTTGATTTTCTCTCAACTCCGCTTTAAGACATGCAAAAAATCATGAATACGGAAAGCTTCAATATGTATGTCCTTTGTCAGTAATTCTACTTTTTGTAATTTTCCCTATGAACATATGTGCCTATTTTATTATAATGATGGTGGTGTTATAAAGGAATGTTTGGGAAATGCATGTCTGACAAATGAGTGGGTTAAATAAATTATGATGGTCTGATTCATTAATTAATAAAATAAATTAATAAAAATAATGTAAAATATTTATTGAACTAAAAATATATTTTAGTGAACAAAACTAAATGAAACTCTGTTCTGCATTATCCTTTTTTTGTTTAATACACAAGTTCTCAAATATGTGTATGTTAGACAAAGACTGGAAAATAGTTCATCATATTCTATATATCATCTTTATTTAGTGCAATGATATGATTTTTTCTTAGCTTACAAGTTTTCTAAATTAATAATATTATTAATGAGTATGTTTACAATAATAAATAAGAACATGTTATGAAAAGAAAGTGCTATTTTTAAAAAGTTGTATTCTGGGTTGGTTTCTTTATTCTTCTTATGGCAAGACATTTTATTTTTAACCAAGGCTCATCAATGCATAAAACACTCCTGACAGTTTTTTCTTCTTGTGAAGGACATTAGCAATGTCATAGATGAATATTACTATGCATATTAATAATATTTGGTCTGTATTTGGACTCAACACCTGAGATGGAGAAACTGCAATGCTCCCAAATTTTATTTTAATCATGCTTCCATTACTATGAATAAAGTTTTATCCAAAGGGACTTGAAGATTGTTTTCTAGATGTATCCACTTAGGGAAATGCTTAAAGATTAACCCTGTTTTTGCCCATTTTCATCAAGTTCTTGAGAGCTTATGTAAGAAATTTCTTTTATATTTACCCTTATGCCCAGACTTACAGATACAAATTAATCCTAATACATTAAGAATATGATTACATATGGCAATGTAACTTCCTTTCAGAAATATTTTTTAAATAGTGAAATTATCATTTATGATGCCTCAATCTGAATAATTACTTTTAATATTTTCGTTCTTATATCTTCAAATACGTTTCCATAGTCATTTGTGAATTCTGTGTGTGATGTATCAAGCACCTTGCTAGTATTTAAAAATGTTTAAATAACATAGTGCTTTAAATTCTTCCATGTTGGAAATAATTTTCCACCATTATTTCTACCTGGGAAAAGGGTCATCGTGTATATGTAACAAATAACATATGTTGAGATACATAATATCTGTTATATATCCATATATATCCTCATTTGTTCTATTATGTTTGTATGATATTCCTTTTAATAACAAAGCATGTAAAACTTTATAATGTTTTAATGCATCAGAAGAAGAGTGATGGAGATTTGAATCGTCTTCCAAGATTTTGCTTTTAAACAATTCTGTGTTGAATCTCCTTCCGTGGTACCCTATGGACCTGTTCTTGAGTGTCTATGGGATCCATGGCTTATAGGTCATATATATTTAATATCAGTGTATAATTTCATATTATTCTCCAGAATGCTTCCAGTAGTATAGACAAGTAGAAAAAATCATGGGCACATGGAATCCCCATCATTTATTTTAATATGATCTGATTTAATTTACCAATCTGATGGATATAAAGTGGTATTGTATACTCATCTTAATATGCATTTCTATCATAAAAATAAATATGAATTTACTATGCTTTTAAACAAGTGGTTTTTCCTAATAATATTCATTGAAATATCAATCCAGCTGCAGTTTCATTGAGTTCTCTCATCACCCTCTTCTTCCTCAAAACTTTGTTCACCTTTTTCTTCACCCATAATAGTAATATTATCAAATAACATATTTCTTATACTTCCTTCCAATATTAGCCTCCGTCCTCTAGTTTCAGAGGGTTGGTTATTTAAATACTTGAAAGCCATTCATCATAAATTCTCTGGCAGCAAGGTCATATTTACTTCCCCCTCTTCTCCTTAACTGCAAGTCACATTTTAAATTTTTAATAAGGCACACTTAAAATTTTTTTGGTTTAAAATAAAATGGAAATAATGTTCTTGAGAAGCTATATTATTGCTTTCACACAAAAAAATAGAAATAAAATGCTTGTTAAGAATTTTCTTGCATGAAATCACCTCCTGGGAAGTATGAGTAATATAGAGTCGAAGCAAAGATTATATCTGAGAAACATGGAGTCCAGCTGATAATGGAGGTGACTTGAAAGATTCCATCTAATTTGACAGTGGAAAACTGGGGAAATAAAATGATTTATTCTCTTGTTCAGCAATTTTTTTCTCAGTTTAATATTATTTGGAAACTTGCAAATTATTTATGACAGCTGTAAAAGAAATGATGAAAGATAAATTTATTTCACAGACTTAAGAATCTACATTTCTCTGCCTGCACCCACACTTTTCATTCTTTCTAAATGATGATGGTCCATAAAAAAAATGAAGAAACTCTGTAGATCTTATAAAAATTTTTGAGGAGAATATACCAATGGTAATTTTTATGAAAACTGTGCTTTTATGGGCTATTTAAGCAAGATGACAAAGTAGTTAAGATACATTCATACACAAGTGCACATCAAGGACAGAACAAGTTATTCCAGAAATAATGTTTTTTGAATTTAGTTTTTCCTTTTTCCCTCCCCTCCCTCCCTTCCTCCTTCGCCTCCTCTTCCTCCTCCTCCTCCTCCTCCTCCTCCTCCTCCTCCTCCTTCTTCTTCTTTTCTCTCTCAATACCTTAATTTTTCTACATAAGTGTTTAATATGATAGTGTGTGGATACATTAACAGATTCATTTTAATTTCTGTTTTTGTTTGTTTGTTTGTTTGGTACCCGGTCTTCCATTAATCAAACAGATCTTTAAATTGATTTGAGGATGAATAGTATTCTTGCTTTGAATACCAACAGTCATTCTTGAAATTCATAGAAGAACAAATAATCTTGAAATCAGAAGAATTTAAGAGTCCATTAAATTATAACAGCCTAAACTTTGAGTAAGACATGGAATAATGTTTGTCCAACAGTCAATGGATTGAAAATAGGATATAGAAAATAAAAAAAAATAGTAATTAAATTCTAATAACCATCTGGACTTATGTGTACTTGAAAAGCACCATCACAATAAATAATGGATGGCAAAGAATGTTTGGATGCTTTAAACAAGAGGAAAAGAACCAAAAAAAGAAAAGATATAAGTTTGGCTTTTATGTTTTATGGGTGAGTCCAATTCAAAAACAATTTCTATAGAAACCAGCTTCATCTCTTTGCTATGCAAATATCAAATGTTTGCATTTCTAATGACCTATTTACATGCTATACAATTGAACTATGTTGAAACTCAACTTGACAAATTATAGTAATTTATTGGTTAAACTAACAAATGAAATCATTCTATGAAATTAGACTCTCTTTCAATCAGTTTTCAAAAGCAGAAATGTTTGATATTTTTTTTAAAAAAAAATTCACTTGGAATAATTGGAAAACGACTTAAGTATAAATTATTTGAATCCATCATAAATAAGAATCATGAAAACTGAACATATCAAACTGTACAAAATGTTTTTCAGTGATTTTTACTTAATGATTTCCTTCAAGCTATGAATTTTCTGTGATATTAGGACTCTGGTCACCAACACAAACCAGAAAACCGCATACCTCATCAAATTCCCCACTTTCTCTCCAAACAATTGTAAAGCAAAGATAACCTATTTCTGATCAGATATTTAAATCATTTCAAAAACTAAGATTTTTGGTCATTATGATCTGTTTAGCATGTTCTCAGTATTATGAAATTACAAATGCCCATCATCGTTAAGTTGAAACTCAATTATTTGGCCATAGTCTTGCAAGCATATAAAAGTAATAAAATTTAAAAAACACACCCAGGATATCCTAATCTATACTGCCTCAGAAGACTGCTTGAAAATGAAGTGTTGGAATCCTCAGAACTGTGAGAAAGTGAATTTTGGAAGCTATTTTTATAATAAATGTGATTTAATAATTTTGTTATGTTGGTATACAATAGAAAAGATATGAGATACTTGCAAGGTGCTAAAATACATTTTACTAAATGATGGGCACATATTTGGGAAATTAGACTCAATGTGCTTCAAAAACATTTTCCAAAGTAATAACTGAACCTGGGTTTTCAAGCATGTCATTGTCACTTAATAAACTCTGCATCAGTGCACTCATGGTGCTCTGGTATTCTGAAAGAGTTAAAAGGGTTTCCTAAGCTGACTAATTTACTCCCAAGTTATTGCTTATGCCTTAGGAAAAACATGGATCATTATGCATCTCAATTACTAAGTTATGTGTTGCCAGAGCCAATGATGGGTAGTTAAGTTCCCTGCCTTTTCCCAGCAAGGCAATATTGAAAGAAAACTATGAAAATAACTATTAATTAGATGGAAAGGGTTTTTTTCAAAATAAATAAAGAAAAATGTTTTTTAACTTATTTTCTGTTTCAAGTGTAAAAAAAAATCAAAGCTTATTCCCCTTTTCCAACATTTTAAAGATCCTTATAATTTAGTATATATAAATATAAATATCCTTATAATTTAGTATATATAAATATCTAATTTAGTATATATAAATCTCTATATATAAATATCTTAGTATATATAAATATCTATTACATGATGCTTGATACAATAATGAAAACAGATGTAAAAGAATTTTATACTGATTGCACATGTCATTTTAAAGAAACATAATAAATGATAGCTAAAGTTGTAACCCAAGATAGAATTGTAAATCATGATGGCATTTTGATGGTGGTAAACACAATGATGGGAGAAATAGTTTACTCAATGCTACTTAGGTTAAAATTTTAAGTCAATAAATTTTCTCTTAAGAGTATATTAATTACCTTACAATATTTATATAGCACTCAGAACTAAAGACAGGCTCTCACCCTTGAATGAACTATTTGTAACTAAGTAGAAGACTTCAACTTAAAAATGTTTTACATGAGAAATTATCAGAAGGTAACAAAAGGCATTAGAATCATATTTCTAATTTTAAATTGAAAATATTATGAATTTACCAGAAATTATAAGTACTTACATATACAGATATATATATATATATATATACATATATATATATATATATGTGTGTGTGTGTGTGTGTGTGTGTGTGTGTA
>NW_026000211.1:5412179-5455290 GCF_001458135.2 Marmota marmota marmota | reverse complement strand
AGATATATATATATATATATATATATATATATATATATGTGTGTGTGTGTGTGTGTGTGTGTGTGTGTGTATAAGCATATATAGTATATAAGCATAGAGATTATATATATGCTTATAGTATATATATATATGCTGTAACATATAAGTATATATATTTATCATGTGTAGTATATACACAATATTTCATATTTCTATAAAATTTTCAGAGTATCATGTGTAGAAATAATCAAGAAGACTATAATTCTAGGAAGAAATCTAGTTAAATACATGCAATTATATAACATTTCTATGAGAGACAAAGGATATGAGAGATAATGATCCATTTGACTTTACTATGGAATATAATCCTATCTTAAAATGAAAAAATAAGAAAGGCCTGGAGATGTGGCTTGTGAGTTAAGTGGCCCTGGGTTCAATCCCTAGTATAAAAAAAAAAAAAACAGAGTTTAATGAATCATCCTAAATAAACTCTAACTGCCACTAATTTGAGGATACTGAGCACTGTGAGCACACCAAATTCTCTCAGAATGCTATCTTCCCACCAAAAGTAACTACTATCCTGATTTTTATGCTAGTCACATCTATACTCTAATTTATAGATTATTCATCTAAGCATGCATCCTTATGCTTAATTTCACATGCTTTTTTGTATTTCATATAAAAGGAATTATAAAGTAGATACTGCTTGCATTTAATATTTTTCATTTAACATGACATTTCTCAGACTTATCTGTTGTCTTGCTTGTGTCTGAGTCATTCTTTTTGTTGCTATATAGTGTTCTAAGTATGAATATATCACAAAATACTTTTCCCTTTTTTCACCCCTGTTGCTGCATGCTTGGTTGTTTTCCTTTTGGGGGCTATTGCAAATGATATCATTTTGAATATTCTGATGCAGATCTCTGAGTTCACATATGGATGCATTTCCGATAGATGTAATCCAAGAAGTGCAGTTGCTGAAATAAAGGGCATGAACTTGTTCAATTTTAATACAAAATATTAAGCTGTCTTCCCCAGTAGTTTTACTAAGAGAATCCAATGCCCAATAGTTTAAATTGGCTCGCTGAGCATATGAATATTCTCATTGTTTCATATCCATTTAAACATTTGTTTTGCTTTGCCTTTCAGAAAGTTTAAATATAAAAGAAACTTTTAGAAAACACGTTATTAAAACAGACAAAAGGCAAAACTGAATAAATGAATAGAACCATAACTAGTAAAACTTGAATTAGAGCTTAAAGTATTTCCCTGTCCCCTCTCCACATAAAGACACTTTAGCTACAAATAGTTCACAGGTGAATTCTACCTCACATTTCAGAGGTAGAGCACATCACATATACTCTTTCAGAGACTAGGAAGTGAATAAACACTTTATGACTCAATCTGAAGGCAAGCAAAAATTTGGTTTTAAAATCAAAAATACTATGACAGGGAAAATTAGAAGCTGATATCACTCATGAGCACTGACACAAAATTCCTATGCAAAATATACCAAATTAAATCCAACAACATATAAAAATGGAAACATGTCAAGACCAACTATAGGTTTTCCAGGATGAAGTGTGCTCTATCCCAGGATTTTAAATGTAAAAGAATAAGTTGAACATTTGAAAATCTATCATTATCATTCATTGAATTAAAATAAAGAAAAAATAATACAATCATCTCCAAAATACGGAGAAATATTTGATGAAATTTAATGACCAGAGTTTTTAAAAACTCACCAAATTAGAAATAAAAGATAACATCATTAAATCAGATTATATGAAAAAAAAATCACCAGTCAGTATCCCATTTAATTACAAAATGTGGAAAGCTCTCTGATAAGATTGGACAAAAAGGAATGTATGCTCTCACTGCTTCTATTCATTATTGTAGGGATCCTCACAAATCAAGAGAAGCAAGAAATCTTTTTTAAAAATAAGGAGTGAAGCGAAAAAATAAACAGGTGTTATTTCAGTAGCATAACCAAGTTATATAGAAAATCCAAAATATATATTCAGTCAAATCTCTTATTATGGTAATCATAGAGCTTTGAGATATTAATTGTGAGTATGATAATTAGTGGCTCACAGGTGACTACTACAGATGAGAATCCAATGCCCAAAGGGGCTAAGCAATGCTCATTTCCAGAAAGTTGCACTAGCAAAGCTTATTTCTGTCTTGAATGTAAAATGCTTTGAAAATCCATGACAGAAAAATGGTTTAATTTTATCTTAACCACATTTGTAAGAAAAAGATACCTGTAGCACTAACTTTTCAAGGAGGTAAAAATAAGGCCCAGAGGAATGCCATGATTTACAATAGTTAGGACAACATTGTTTATTTGTTTAACAACAAAATATATTCCACTGCAGGGTGCAGTTGTGCCTATAATTCCAGCTGCTCAGGAGGCTGAGACAGGAGGATCGAGAGTTGAAAGCCACCCTCAGCAAAAGTGAAGCGCTAAGAAACTCAGTGAGACCCTGTCTCTAAATAAAATACAAAATAGAGCTGGGACGTGGCTCAGCAGTGGAGAGCCCCCCGAGTTCAATCCCCGGTACCAAAAAAAATGTATATATACATATACATATAATATATATTTCACTAGTTTATAAAGAGAAAGGTGATTATCACAGAGATTGAAATAATTGAGTCGGCATGAGCAGCACATTTCCTCTGTAGGTTATAGAAATGTATTGGTGAACACAGATTTAAGACAAGGGCAGTTAGATGGAACAGGTGATAAATGGTATCTAAGTTCATCAGATACTCTAGCTAACAATGGGATTGATAATGTCAACAGAACAGTTTGTGGTGTGAATACAAGGTGTCCCCCCAAAACTCCTTATTAATGCAGGAATGTGAAATGATTAGAGTATGAGAGCTGTGACCTCATCAGTCCCTTCTAGTTTGAATGGACCCAACAGGAAGTTAATGTCATCATGTGGGGTGTGGCTGGAGGAGGTGGGTCCCTGGTGGCATATTCTGGAAAGGTGTATTTTCCATGCTGCTGCCTCCACTTCCCCATATCCCTCTCTTTCTGATTCCATGGGCTGTGTTGTTCTGCCTAACCCTATTCTCAGAGCAATGGAGTCAATTGTCTATGGACTGAGATCTCTGAAACTATGAGCACCAAATAAACTTTCCCTCCTCTAAGTTGTTATTTTTGGGTATTTTGGTCAGAGTGACACAATAGCTACTAAAACAACAGAATATAGTCAAAGTGGATTATACTCTGTGAATCTCTCTATACCAGACACAGTCTTGCTATTGGGTCCACAAATACCCCAAAGTTTTCAGATTTCTTTCCTGCCAGGAAAGGCTTAGATGTTCCCAGATTTGTCCCTGTTGCTCAGAGAGACACTTCTGACGATTAAGGTACAGTATCTATTTTTTTTTAATCTGTATTCATGAAAATTGCATTTTACTGGAAGGATAGGCAGTAAGATGGTTTTTCATTTTTGAAGTGTTACTGATTATAATTAAAGTAATATATGTTTATTTTCATCTGCACTTTTGCTGTCCCATTTAGGAACTTCCAGTGTTGGTCTCCTTGAAAACAACAAAACACATCAGTTTAGGCGAAGCTGAACTGTTTGCCTAAAGAAACCACTGGGGCCTAAGTATGAATGAATGAATGCATTATTAGATCAGAGAAAAAAATATGTATTGTGACACTTAGAACATGATACTCAGGACATGGCTGCTGCATATATGTGGTGGGTTGATGACCAACCCATTGAAGTAGGTCATGACTCATGAAATTCTTGAAACTGTCTCATTATGAAATCCCCACTCCCATTTTTTTTTACCAGAAAACTTAAAAATGCACCTGTTCTCCAAAGATATCTGCCAAGAAGTCCAAGGAAAAGCATTACAAGGGAGGCCCCAAAATGGAGATCAGCTATCCCGACACGATTATAGTACACCACCAAGGACTATGTGGGCACCATATGGATTCATTTGCAGTAAACAGAAACTCCAGGATGAGATTTTTTTTTCTTTAAAGTAGAGAACAAAATTGTGATGGGGTAAATAAAAGGAGTACAGTCCATGGGATGCCAGATTTGGAAACTCATCAAAATGCCAATTATAAATATTTGAGGAAATTTTTCCAAGATTAAAAGATGAAAACTTTTTAGCTCATCAGTTGTCAAAACTAGTACACCAGATGGAGCTGGGACCCACGAAGGTGAGTTGATCATGCAACCTGAAAAGTGTGTCTAAATATAACCTATAATTAAGCAAGATTTAATTTGCATATTTGGGGATTGTGCCCTACCTGATTTTAAAGAAATTTTTACAGAAATTTTATAGTTTATTTGTATAATCAGCACTTCATTTTTAAAACAAAACACAAACATCAATCTAGCCTGTTTGAATTTGATAAACAAGTAAGACTTATTTCAAACCTAAACATCTTGAGAAAAAATAAGAATGTAAAACATACAATGAATCAAAAATTGTAATTAAAGTGTCTAAAAACCATTTATCTCAACTTAGTGAATACAATTTATCTCATCTTAGTAAATACTTTTTTCTGAAAATATTAAAAGTTTGAAGTGAACTTCATATTTTTTTAAAAAAACATACTATTAACTACATATTTAACTGTAGGAAATTAAAATTTTGTAGGTAAAAGCAAAAAAGTTAAATAAAGAACCTTAAAATATATTAAGACTACAGTTGGTATCATTGGAACAGAGAATAAATTAAAAATTTAAATTAAAATAATATTTATTCTTCATTTGTATAGTGTTGTTGTACTTGGTTTTAATTTTTTTAAAATTAAAACCTTAGTTACATAAAATATAAGCAAATAGGAAAAGGTCTATGGTTAAAATTAAAGCCTTTGAGATTAAAAGAATTTTAGTGATTGTTTAGAGCTATAAACTTAGCAAAGTAAAAATTGATAATATTATCTAACATTTAAGAAAATGTATTATTTGAATTACCTAGGTAATGTAATATTCTGGGCAAATGATTATGACAATACCACTTAGAAATACTTTATTCTTTTTCTCTGAGATTTTACCTGTTACTTCCATTATAAACCAAACTGTTGCTCAAATAATATCAAGACTTTCTATTCTAGTCCACTCACTTTCTGAGCAAGTAATACCAATTAAGAAAAGTCTTCTTCATTATGTTTTATTTTGAAAGTATTTTTGAATATTTTATGGATCTTTTTCCAGATAAGTTTATGGTGTTTCATAAGGTTTAAAGAAGATGTCACACACAAATGAAACATTCCACTTTTAATCTAGTTAGAAATATATTACAAGTATTGGCATCTTTGCAATGTTTAATCTCTTATCTAAGTACCTAGAATACCTAATAGTTCAGTCCCTCTTGGAAACATTTTATGTGTTTCCATATTTTTTTCTATTTAGTTTTTTATAATTTTAGCATCCATTTTTAAAAATTGTTTAATTCTTTTACTATTGTGAATGGAATCATTTGCCTCATCATTTCTAACTCTTCACTATTGACAACATACTTGGCTTTATTCTAAAAAGGGCAGAAAGAAAAATGCTAAGGGGTTATTTTTGGTAGGACAGGAGACAGAGATGTTGAAACAATTTAATTAAATATATTCCTCTCAAAAGTGAAGAATTAAATCCTAGAAATTAATTTTCCCATAGTCACACATAGGTCATTGCCTAAAATCAGTAGATCATCAACATTTTTCCTTGTATGATAGTTAAATATGGTCTGTTAACTTGATTGAATTGATAGGCACCTAGGATTAAGAGACTTCTGGATGTTTCAATGAGGGTCTTTTCAGAGATGATTGGTTTATGGGCAACAAACCAAGAGCAAACCTGCCCTGCATATGGACAACATTGTCCAATAGACTGTGGCCTGACTGGAATAAAAGATGAGAGGAGAAAGCCCCAGAGGCCTATGTAAACTCCATTCTTCTGCATCAAGGGCATCTATTGCTGCTGCATTCACAGGAGGTTATTGGACTCCAGCTTCTTCATTCTCCCAACGTGGACTCTCACCAGTGAATCTGCGGCTGCAGCTTTAGTTCTTCTTGCTGTGACATTCTAGCCTCTTGGACTGAGCAGCTACTGTTCCTCCAGCTCTCTGGCCGGCAGAATGCCATTGTGGGACTATCCAGCTTCTAAACCTGTAAATCAATCTAGTAAATCCCCTGTTATAATCACACATATACATATCGTGTTGGTTCTGTTCCCCTAGAAAGTCCTGAATAATATATCTTATGACTTTTGTCAAGTAAATAAAATATAACATTAGAATTATGTCTGAATGTATTAATTTCTCATACACAACATTCTTCCTAATTTTTTTAAAAGAATAAGTATGCTGTAATCATGTATATTTCCACTGATGTATAGTCAATATTTTAAAGCAATCCTTGGTAATCCAGAAAAATCTTAGGATAATTACTTTTAATTTTGTTAGCCTAAGGAACCCATAAAATGCGAAGACTTACTACTAATTTTTGTAAAATTTTAATAAAAGAGAGATGTGTGACCAGAGGGTGGAGAACTAAAAACAAAAACAAATGAGCAAAACCAAAAACCAACACAGAAAGGCAACACATTTCTTGGGCTTGCTGGGAGGCTACCACTTCCTCAGCACACCCAATGTGCTGCCACCAAGTATCACATTGAAGCATGCAGAGCCTCCCAGGGCTTTACACTGCAGATGTCTTTTTCAACAGGCTTTCCATGGAATTTTGATTAGGCCCTTGCAAGACAAATTGTTAGAGCCTTTGTGTTTCCTCTTTATTGTTAATGTGGTTGTTACATTTACTGAGAAAAAGACCTTTAATATAACATAAAGCGCTTTTGTGTTACTTTCAACTAATGTTTTATTTGTTTTGAAGACTATTCATTCTAAATTGATATAGAGAGCCTAGAGTGCAATTGGAAGTGTAATTTTGCCCGATTGCCAATTAATCAGGAGTTAAAAGCACTTGAAGAGAGAATCAGCCAAACCCTCCTGTCTGAGGGAGAAGGGGACCTTCTTTATCATGTAAATGAAGACATTTTCCCTGGAAGAAAAAAAGTCATAGAAAATGATTAGGCACCACTATCACATTACCCAGATCGTTTAATTTTGTTTTCTCCTCTTTTAAAATTTGTCAAAGAGCAAGTAGATGACATTGGATGTACGTGCACTATTGCTCACTATTGCTGGTAACTCATCTATCAGCATGATTTAGGGATTCTGTTATAGCACAGCATATCTTTTCCTTTGATGCTCTGAAAATTCAAGCAGATTCTATCACCTCTCCTTGGTCATAGTCATTTGCATTTTCGTCTTTTCTCTTTATTATGCAGACTTAGGTGTAGCAGCCACCTGTTCAAGGTGTAGCAGCTCCCAGTTCAAGGTGAAAAAGGTTTTGTCAGAATGTGATCTTGATTTTGCACAGAAACAAACTGATTTCAAGAATCATTCACAGTCACAACAAATTTGGTCAAAACAAGATGCCACTTTTATTATCATATGAACATGGCCACAATCCTACTATAATATAATTCATTTTCTGCTTTAAATAGCTAGTCTCTGGTCTGCCATTAAACTCTGCTGTCATATAATCAAGATATTACCAGTGTCGTACAGGTTATAACATGTGACACCGGGCTTCGCTTGTCTTCTGGACACTTTGAAGAATACTACTGCACTTAATGATTTTTTTTTTTTTTGAAAAAGTCCTAAGCAGTGGAGAAAGATTGATATATGTACCACTGCCTTTGACTTCAGATAGCATCCTATAAGATTAAGTCATTATCAGTATGTGCAAGGAGAGTTAACTGGATGGCAAAGGACAACAGGCAATTGTTTCCTGCATACAAATAAGGATGGATTTCACTCTGTTCCTAAAGGTGTACTTATAGCCACCTTTCTCCTTCACCCTCCCCAAGATCCATCCTTCATGCACCTCCAAGTTCTCTAGTGATTACAAGCTTGTGCTGTTTGGCCTGTTACTATTCTGCCCCAGCTCCTTTGCATTCATTAAATTTGGGTTCTTATGAAAGCTGACAATGTGTCTTGCCTGGTAGCCTTCTGAGGTTTCTCTTGCCCACCCTGTCTAAAGTAATTTCATTTTACCTGCATACAGCAGCTGTTTATGTATCCTTTTGTCATCCATCCTGCACACATTAGCACAACTTCTATATTTCAAGGGAATAAAACAGTGACTTATGCTAATAGAAAGGCTATATTCCAGGAACTGGTTTATAGAAAATATTCCTGCAACTTGAAAACATTAGAACCTTGCTTAGAGCTTACAAAACACTTAATGGTTTTCCATCATCATCCTCACCATCAGCCTCATAAACATTCACCTTCTCCCTACCCTTCAAGGCGCCGAGCTAAGAGCTTTGTCAGGGTCATTTCATGTAATTTTCTCCCTTGGGGAAAAAAAATGGAACAGATGAGAGAGGTAGAATTAGAGAAAATTTGTGATTAGATCACATAAGTATCTTTTCTGGAGTCATAAAAATTGGTAAGCATGTGATAGAGATACAATGAAACTGCTAATAGAACAAAATGTTTCACTTTAGCCAAGTTTTCTCTATTTTCAAAATGCTTATAAAGGTAACCAGACATGGTGGCACAGGTCAATAATCCCAGTGACTTGGGAGGCTGAGGCAGAAGGATCACAGGTTTAAAGCCAGCCTCAGCAATTTAGCAAAGAATAAAAAGGACTATCTCAAAAAATAAAAAGGACTGGGTTGCATCTCAGTGGTTAAGCACCCCTGGGTTCAATGCCCTGTACCCCACCACCCTGAAAAAAAAGTGCTTATATGGTAATATTTTCTTCATAGCCTTATTATTTAAGATTCAAATGAGTTAATGCATTTTATATAATTGTAACACTTCCTGACAGATAGTCAACATTTAATAAATGTTGGATATTTTGTGGTTTAGTTTGGAACTTAGAGCTATGATGATAGTTATCTTTTAGATATCTAGAGGAAAATACTACTATCGTCATTATTTTATCTAAGTGATATGTTTTACATGTTGGCAATTACTTTCCATTCATTGTTTTCAGTACAGTAGAGATTTTTAAATGTCAACCATAAATAATTAAAGTTTAGGCACAGACTTTTTAATGAATATTTTTGTTTTATATTTCTCCTCATGGCCAGTCTCATTTTCACTTGAATCACCTCAACTGCATCTACAGAATGATAAGGCCTCATTAAATAAATTTTACACTGGTCACATCAGCAACAATTGTCATCTTATAAAAGGGGTCATAGGACCATTAAAAACTTTGCATAAGCATAAAAAGTCATCAGGATTTAAATCAAATTATTTGGAATCTAAAATATCACTGTTTTGAGAAAGGACTTCAGCTGTAGCTGGGGCATAGCTCAGTGGTAGAACATCGGCTTAGCACATAGAAGAAGAGAAGAAAGGAAGGAAGAAAAGATGAGCACGGGGATAAACCAATCTGAGTTTACACTATTCTGATTTATGTCATTATAAACAAAGAATAGTATGGGTATCAGTGAATCTGAATGTTGAGTGGCTTTAAGATGCATCAGAGCCAGGTGTGGTGGCACACACCTCCAATCCCAGGGATTCAGGCAGCTGAGGCAGGAGGATCATGAGTTCAAAGCCAGCCTCAGCACAAGCAAGATGCTAAGCAACTCAGTGAGACCCTGTGTCTAAATAAAATACAAAATAGGGCTGTGATGTGGCTCAGTGGTTGAGTGCCACTAAGTTCAATCCCCAATACTCCTCCGCAAAAAATAAATTCATCAGATTATTAGGAAGTTCCCAGTTTACTTACAAATCTCAGTTCTGCTAATAACCTTAAACACTTTGGTAACCCATACTGAATCAAATGTGGATATTTATGTAGAAGAAAAAGTAGATTAATATAAATAAAAATGATAAACCAGAGAGAAAGTTTGCTAATGAACAAAGCAACCATTCCAACTATTATACTGTTATACATACCTTTTCTTTGTAGTAATAAAAATAAAATGTTACTTAGAAATCCCTGTAGAATGTTTCTTTTGAGATAAATATAAAAATATTTTCTTAAAACGTTCAGTCCTTGCAAACCATGATTCATTTTTTAAAACTACTTATATATTATGCTCATACTTTGAGATAACAAAAATACCACCATCTTAGATTAGAGAATAATTTTTCCACTTTCTTTTTTATGTTATATTTCAGTTTTCAAAATGAAATTAGTTTAAGCAACACAATGAAGAGAAATTTCAGTGGTTTTGGAAAATTCTCTGTCATTGTTTCTTCAATTATCTCCTCTTCTGAAACTCCAGTAAGGTAGGTATTAGACATTTTATTCCCAGGTCTCTTGACACAGTGTCCACTTCCTTTTCCCCTTTTCAGTACTGAATTTTGTTTAACATATTCAAATAAATCTTTCTGTGCTGGGAGCCATTAGCCAAGTAGGTATGACAATTTCCTTGCCAGCGTACCCCATGTTGAAGAACCTTAAGGCCCCAGGCCCAACATTAGGAAATCCAACCCCTGTGCCCTGAAGCTGCAGGATGTTCTCTTGCACCACCCCCATGTCACAATCCCACTAGCTGCACGTAGCATTTCAAGTCTAGCACAATGCCGCCACAGGATGTTCCATATAGATAACCCCGGAAGGGCCAAGCTTGAGCAAACAGGAACTAAAGGACAGGATGCAACTGAAAGACTCCCCAACCCAGCTGCTTATAGCTTTAGCTTAGTAACGCCAGATATAACAAGGCTTGAAAAATAGCTTGTCAAAGGAGGTCAGTGGGGCAACTGAGTCTGCAAGTTCAGCAGTTGGGCTTGCTCAAGGTCGTTACAAAAACAGGATGCACAGAGGCAGATATCTTGGGCTAGCTCGAGGTCGCTACGAGGACAGGATGTATAGGGGCAGACATCTGGTCAAAGAGAGAACAAAAGATACCGGAAGGGAACAGAAACTGGTCACGTCAGCAACTTTGTCTGATTTTCGAGAACTGAAAAAAAAAAGTATAACCCCCACCTCATTTAAATCCTCCAATAGGGATCCTGTAACTATGCATCTCGCTTCTGTATCCACGCTTCTGCTTGCAAGCCCTATATAAACCCCTCAGGATAAGCCAGGGGCGCGCAAGTCACATAGAGCTTGTCGCCCCGGGTACCTGTGCACCTGAATAAACCTCTTGCTGTTTGCATCCGAACGTCGTGGTTTCGCTGGTCCTTGGGGAACGGGTCTCTTCAGACGGAAGACACTCTTGGAGGGTCTTTCAATGTTGCTTAGTGGAAGGACTCGTGGAAATAGGACATTTTGCAGTGACATTGCAGTTAGGTGACCTTGCTCAAGGACCAGGGCGGATCCGGGATTAGGGTGTTCCCGGTTTAGGATAATCGGGTTTAGGGCGTTCCAGGTTTAAGATTATTCCTGCTGGGAATAGGGCGTATCCTGCTGCCTGAGTTCCCCTTGAGTTCTCACGGGATTCAGACAGCATTTTTTGGGAGACAGAAGCCCAGTGGAGGTGGATTTGGGCAGAGAACGTGGATTTCCCCAGAACGTGATTGTAGATGGCTGGTATGAGTTCGGGAATAAAGAGTTGCTGTTTGAATCTACAAGCTGTGTGGTGGCTCGTGATTGTGTGCCCAGCCAGACTGCGGCATTTGTGCCCAGCCAGACTGAGGCATTTCTGAATAATATTTCTTTCTTTAGATGCATCTCATCTTCTATTTAATCTAGCCATTAGGGCTGATTTTCTTAATTTCAAAAATTATATTTTTAATTTCAGAGATTTCTCTTTATTTTATTTTTATATTAGCTTGTTCTTTCTTGACACTCTGCAATGGCTATCTCCTTTAATCATTTCATATGTAATTATTCTACACTGCCATTGTGTATTATTTGACAATTTCTCCTTCAAAATTCTTTTTGGGCCTAATCAGTTGTTTACTTTTTGTGTTGATGTTTACTCTTGCCTCGCTGTGTTCTTGATGGTGTTTGTATATTATATATGCTGACTCTAAATCTAGGTGGGAATGAGTAACTGTACTGGAATTGTTTTCTACCAAGGGAGAAAAAAATTCTTTTTTGATTCCCTTTTGCTAGAAGTCAGGTAACTACAAGTCAAAACATTGGCAGATGGGAAATGGCAGTACTTTACCGTTCCTCACGTGCCCTAGGATGCTGTGGATGCTCAGGGTACGTAGGTGCTCACATCTTACTACTGGACCAAAGCTCAATGTTTTGGAACACTATTTGGGTTGAAACATTATATGTAGCATTTGTTATCAAACATTGTTTCCTAGCTTCCTTGTTTATGGCCCAAAACAAATTCAGTTTATGGCTCTTAATTGGTTTGTATTTTATTTATCTTTTGGAGAGAGAATGTAGAGGTGCCACGAGATTTTCCTAATAATCATCTGTCTCTAAGAATAAAAATAAGTGAAGACTTTTCCCTCTTATAAAGTAAAATCCTTATATAATACTGTACTCCATAGGTTTAGACACATAAGACCAAGACTCTTATGAACTATTGGTCCCTAGGTGAATGGCTACTAAAAAGGCAAGACCCTCAACAGGACTAACTTTCTGATGGCTTTTCCTCTCTCTCTTTCCTTCTCTCTCTCCCTCTTCCTCTCCCTCTCTCTCTCTCTCTTTTTGATCCTTCTACTCATGAGAACATATTGAGGACTATTAGAAACTAGTTCTGACAGTGATCACAATAAAGCAACAAATCAATTCGGTCCCTTTCCACTGATCCATCTTGCCTTGGAAGTTTCCAAAGGGGGTATAGTCTGAGCTAGATCTACTAACAATTGACATGATACCATACTATCACCTTATATTTTATACAAGCCATATAATTTACCCAGGGAATTACAAACTTTCTATTTCTTTTTTGGAGTAGAGAAATACCAGAGCTTTTGTTTAGATTATGTTCTGCTTTAGTAAGGATAGATGGAATAACACATATAAGGCAAGATGAGGAAATATTTCTAGATTTCTGATGTCCCTGTATAGAAAAATTGGACTTGAATTTAATAAGAATGTCACATTGATTTTATGTTCAATGTATGCATACTGCTTTTACTTTTTTTCTATTTTCTATTTATTTGCAGCCCCATGGTAGAAAAACAGCAACCAATAAAATGAAAAGGCAGCCTCATTGAAGATTACCTGAGAGAAAAGCAATTATTTATAAGCCTCTAAAGAGATTTTCAGAATATTCCTTCCTCTTTTTAATTTTCTGAAGTTCTGAGGACATTTGTTTTGCAACATACACCATATCATGGTAAAATAAATAGTTTAATAAAAATGCATAATATATTTCTCTGAGGAATGGTAATAAATGGGGTATAAGTTAAATTTATCTGATGGTAAAATAAATAATGTAATGCTTCTTGGAATATGAAGGAAATGAAAAATCCAAATGTATTTTAGTCATTCATAACAGAGTATTAAATAAAAGAGTAAAGGACCATCTTTGAATAATTACTCAAATTTGCCAAACAATATACATAATACAGAAAGGATATACACAACCTTATCTCAAACAGTCTTCCATTATTGAAACTGTACAGAGATATACTTTCCGGTGTATGTTCAGGTATATTCCCATTGAACAGTTTTCATGAATTCTTTTGTCTCAACTCACCCTTCTTGTTATTGTCTATAGGACTGAAAAGTACAACTGAGAAAATAATATAACTTTACTGTCTTCCCCTGAGAAAACTTGGTACCATCTACATGTTAACATTTCTTTTCCAATTGCTCATGATATTCTAGACTACTGGTAAATCCCATAGGAAGACTGAAACAAACCAAGACAGTCTAACAGCATTTTGTTCTTATCATCTCCTAGGAGTTTATGGCCTGTAGTTTATGGCCTGAAGTGTACGTTTACCATATGATGGAATTTACAGCTATTAAAATACATGACAAATCACAAGCATAGGGTTTATAAAGAAAAAAAAAAATCACAAAAGGCAGGGGCTTGAGTAACCTGAGAACTGACTTGTTAGGTAAAGAAAGAACTGCAAGAAACTAAGAAAAACGGGCCAGAATCATTGTTGATTGAAACCATGAAGAACAAAGTGTCACCAAAGACAAGGAAATGGTTAGAAATAATAAACTGTGTGAAATATTCTAAAAGAATAAGTACAATCATTATTGAATGTTTGAATACACATTAGCTATATGTAGGTCATGGGCAACCTCCACAAGAAACATGTAGGAATGACGGGAATGGAAACCAGATAGGTCATAAGAGTTAAATAGAAGTGGAAGTTAGAAAGTGTACCTGTATGTGCAACTCTTTAAAGGCACTTGACTTTTAAGTGAAGCAGAGAAATAGGAGCATGATAATCAAGCATAAAGTTTTAAGAACTTTTCATTTCACTAATACATTCAACAAATTTATGTAGGTGTCTTCTATATTCCAGGTCCTCTTCTAAGGAATGGGGATATAATAGGGAACAAGACTGAGAAAACCTGCCTACTTAACTTCTGATCCAGTTTACATTCTAATGGTGGAAGACAGAAAATAGACTAGAGGAATAAATAAAACATGTGGTATCTATTGTAAGTGTTAATGTGAAAAATAAAACAGAGAATCAAAGAGGGATAATATGACATGCCCCTTGATATTGAGGACTTGCCTCATTGAGAAAGTAGTTTTTGAGTAAAGACCTAAAGGAAAATGTGAGAGTTTTCTGTTAGATATGGGAGAAGAACAACTGAATCAGAATAAAATTCATGTACAAAGCCACTGGAGAGAATATGTGTCTGATGTTAGTTATGTGGCTGAATGGAGGGGAGAATAAAAAGAAAACAGATCAGACAGATAATGAGGTACAGAATATGCACATTTTCTCTTCTACCTTTACAAAGAATTTGCTTTTTATTCTGAGATGGGAAGACATTGGAGGATTTTGAGTGGAGGAATGATATGCCAAGACTGGTCTTTTTACCTTTTAACATGATCATTACAACAGAGGTGTAATGAATATTCTTGACAGTCAAGGGCAGAACTCAGATCACCAGTTGGGAGCCTCTGTCAAAATCAAAAAGAGAGAACACAGAGCTGAAATCAGAATGGTGCCTGTCGGGTTAGTGACAAGTGACAGAATTCTGGGACAACTGACAATTTGCTGATAGAATGGGTGATGCTTTTGAGGGGAAAGGAGGTGTCAAAGGTAGCTAGAAAGCTTTAAGCATCAGAAATGGAGAGAATCCAGTTGCCATGAAACATAATCTGAACCGTTGAGAAGGGAGAAGTTTACTGAAGAGAATGATAGTATCAGGAGCTTAATTTTGTCAACTTGAAGGTGCCCATTACATACCTAGGTGAAGACAGCAATTAGATAAATATTGTATACATGAAGTTCAGAGGACACATGTGGGCTAGAGATTTAAAAAAAAATGTAAGAACTATGAGGTTGTAAATGATATCAAAATCAGTAAGATTAGATAAAATCACGAAGTAGTAAGCATAGATAGAAAAGGAAAGGTGGGGGGGCTGGGGATGTGGCTCAAGCGGTAGCGTGCTCGCCTGACATGCGTGCGGCCCGGTTCGATCCTCAGCACCACATACAAAAAAAGATATTGTGTCTGCCGAAAACTAAAAATAAATAAATAAATATTAAAATTCTCTCTCTCTCTCTCTCTCTCTCTCTCTCTCTCTCCCTTCAAAAAAAAATTAAAAAAAAGAAAAGGGGTCAGGTGTTGAGATCAGGATCGCACAGAATTTAGAGATTAACACATGGAAGGAAAAAACAAATGATGCTCACTATGATCATAATACAAGGAAGGTAGAAGGAAAGCAAGAGATATGGTTTACCATGAAGCAAGTGTGTTAGAAAGGGTAAAAAGGATCAGTGTCAAGTGACGATATGTTAATCAAGACTGGAATCACTAACTGACAGTTGCTTCAGTGACTTGGACTTAAGATGAAAATAAAAATTATAAAACTGATATGATTTCAGTGCAAATTAAAATCGTAGAGTGTTTTCAGCAAAGAGGCTGTTTTTTAAATATCTATCATTATCAAGCCATCAAAAACATTAAAAGATAGATAAAATTGTCTTATGGAAACAAAGAAAAACCCCAATAAACTCAGGAAAATAATTTTGCATCACTTTGCAAATGTTAAAATGAGAACATACATTAATCTGTAATCCTCTCTAGCTATATACTCTAGAGAAATGTTTGCACATGTCACCAGAAGACACAAGAATATTTGTAGCTATTCATGTGTAATAGCTCAAAACAACCCAAATGCTTATTAGGAATAGAATGAAAACATGAACTAGAAATAAATTTATACAATGAAATAATAATCATCAGAATAGAATGGATGAAGTACAGTTATAGGAAATAGTATAGTGATTCTTAGGAAGAAAATATTAAAGAAAAAAGAACATTTCGTAGACTGCATAGAATAGCTTCTATTTAGATATGCTTAATAAATAATAAACTAAATAACATAACTTTTAAGATCACAAATATACATTATAACATTACATACAGAGCAATGAAATTACAAAACCAAGACAGTGACTCCACCAAGAGAAAAGAGAAGTTGTAGGACCTAAAGAAGCTCACATACAAGACTTAAAAGATAATGGAAAATTCTGTTCCTAAACCTGAATTCTAAGTTTACACATATTTCTTACTCCTATCTTTACATCCTCCACATATTAAAAATATCAACATGTCTACCAATATTTGATAAAATATTAGCAATATATTAGCTTCCATTGTTCATAAAATAGATGTAATTCATTTATAAATTAATTCCTTATATAATCTCATAGCTACATGTAGTTCTTGTTACATTTATAATACTCATAATTTTACATTAGTCAGTGTGAATCTTTTATTCCTACCACACTATTAGATAATACACTCTGTAATATCTGAAGACATGGTTTTCAGCCACCTCTTACGTAACAAATGTCTAGCTTTTTAGCAGGTTTTTAATGAATATAATATGTGTGTGTACAGATAAATTAATGAGTGAAATTCTTGGTGTAATACACACATCTTAATTCTCCACAGTATATAAACCTAGGCAAAATTTTAGGGTTGAAAATGAAAATATTTGCCACATTTGAATATGACCTGCATTTTCTCATATCCACATTGTAATTCAAGCTGATGTATAGAGGTTTTTACATTGCCTGCTGAGCAAGCAATATATTACTCATTCATACCTACTCATTTATGTAGGTATTCTGCAATAAATAAGGATGTGTTGGGGTAGTTAGGGATGGCTGTGTTTCAGTAGTTTACCATGCAGACTAAGGCCCTGTCCTTTTCAAACTAATTTTAGTAGAGAAGAGATTGAACTGTAACCAAGTAAATTAATGTGAACAGTTTACTTAGTGTTAAGTACAATGTGAAAAAAAAAATTGAACAAGGCAAATGATTTTTAAAAAAACAGAAAATACAGGGAGTGCAAAGTCTTCTTTTGGTTGGTTGGTTGGAGATCCTCATATTTGAAGTGAGACCTGAAGGGAGAAAAGGAACTAGTCATGTACAGATCTGGGAGAACTTCAGTCCACACAGAAGGAGTGTGAAGTACTGTGATAAGAACAAGTGTTGCAAATGTAAGGGATGGAAAATGATCAGTTTGGCTAGAACAATCTTAGTGACAATAGTCAAGGTAGCAATGATACAAAACGGATCATATAGGTTTAGAGACCTAGTTAATATTAGAAACATTCTAATTGTAATGGGATGCTAATATAATTTGGACCTGAAATGTGTCCCAAAGGTCATATGTTTAGTCAGAAGCCTGTGAAACATCGGAACCTATAGGATGTGGGCCCTAGTAGAAGGAAGTTTGGTCACTGGGCACACGCCCTTAAAGGGGATTTGGGACCCTGAACCTTTCCTGCCTCCCTCTCTTTGCTTTCCAACCACCATGAAATGAGCAGCTTTGCTCTATTATGCAGGACCCACAAATGATGTTCAGCTTTGCCTCAGACCCCAAAGTGACCAAACCAAACAATACTTGACTAAAACTTCTGAAACCATGAGCCAAAATAAACATTTCCTCCTTCTGAGCTGATGATCTCAGATATATTTTCCCAGAAATGGAGGTTAGCACAGATGCCACTGAAAAACATTAAGTAAGAAAATATTGCAGAAAGGACTATAAGGCACATAAGAGAGGAAAATACTATGGTGACACTTTTAAGGAAACAATCAATAAGGGTGCCTAGTCTTATTTTGTTTGGATTTATCATGATTTATCATGGTTCCAGAAAGATTATTATTTTCCATATTGGATAATTAATTTTTGGTCTTACTGGCATACTTTCAAATATTGGCAAAATTTTCTAAAATCTTTGTTGAAAAATTGCACACCAAAATTTATTTTTCTCATTCTATTTTGCAAAAGAGAATAACTTTGATCAGAAACAACTTAGGCATCACTCCACTTGGATCTAAAACAGTGTTTTCTAATAGACCTCTTTCTTAATTCCACTCCAGTGTTAAGATTTTATGAATTATATTATTTCACATTAAAATGAGACTTATGAGACAGTTCTAAACCTGCTTCAAGAAATGATCCAAATGGATTATAAATCATCTTTTTATTATCCTTGCTGTTGCTACTGACTTGTTTAGATAGGAAAGAAGTATCAGAGTCTTTTATTAGCTTGGACAAAAGTGGAAAAGCAATAAAATGCCCAGAAATGTGTCACATAGGAACAATAAAGTTGTGATAAAAATGACTTGGATTTTGTTATTCATTTTTTGCTGTTTGGCATCTGGTGCTTAGAAAATATGCAGTGGGGCTTTACATTATAGACAATAAATTATTCAAAACTGTAGAGTTGTAGAATTTAAACAGTGAAGTCTTAAGTACTGTTTCTGTTTTCCTCTTTCTCTTTCCTAATTTTGTTTCTCTACCCCTACCCAGGGCCCCCACAGATAGGTAAAATGGAATCTGAGATGGAAAAGCAATAAAGCAGGAAGCAGCTTACTTCTACCAAGCAGCGAAAGGCAAACAGAAGTGCAGACATTAAAATCTCAAGTATTTAAAAAATCTCAGAATCCAGTCCAACTGAAATTTTCTAGGAACTAAGCCACACACTTGCTCTTGGCAAATTTAGATGTTTTACTATTTGCATATCTACCGCAGTCATAGCAGCATAACTTTTCTTCTGAGTGTTTAATATTTTATTTTTATTGTTTAAATAGTCTGAAATATTAAACTTATTGATCGAAGGGCTGAAACACAAGCCATGTATAGGAATAATTGTAAATAAAAGGGACAAAATGTGCATGTCACACAAATAGCTCCTGGGTTTTATCTGAATGTAATTGTTTCATTCTCTCAGCCCATCAGCACCACTGCTTCTTCTCCTGGGAAGATTCTTTTCATGTCCCTCATTTAGGTTCTATGAGGGCTTTATCAATTGCTGCTAAACAAATAGTTCTGGTGAAGTCATCTGAAGTGGGCATTGTATTATTAAAACAGTGCTCTAATTAGGCCACTGTGATCATTTTTAAAAATTTTTTAAAAAATTTTTGAAACTGTGTCTCACTAAGTTGCTGATGCTGGCCTCAAACTTGGGAATCCTCCTGCATCAGCCTCTCAAGTCACTACGATTATAGTACAAACCATGTCACCCACATTACTATCATTAAAAGAAAAACAACAACAACAACAAAAAACTCAACAATATCCAGTTGCCCACAAGGTAAATAACTCAAATTTCACTTACTATTTTGTCTTTCACTTCTATGAAGAAACCTACAATCAATCCTAAGTTTTGTAGATTTCACATATTTGCTCATTTTATTTTTCTTCTAGGCCTTGATTTTTATGACCATATTGTGCCTTCTATTCTTTGAGGACTACCATCACTTTGGATTCCATGGAAAAATGAATCCCTTTCCCTGCTGTTTTCTATGATATCCGTATTAGAGGATGTGACATTAAGATGCATTGAGCATGGAATCTGGATTGGTGATACCAGCTTTGTAATAGTATTTATCCTCAGGTCCACATTGTGTGAAGTGGATATTATTTCTACCACCATTCAGTTAAAGCCATTGAGACATTTCCTGAGCATTCAAAGGTTAAGCAGAGCCACTAGGAGGGGCAGCTCTGGTTCACCATCTGTGTACCTTTTGCGGTTCTACCTTATCATATATTATTATTATAGTTGGTTTTCTAGTCAATAGACTAGAAAATAGACCCATTTCATGTTTATGAGTACAAAGAAAGAGACCCACATATGAAACGAAGTTCTAAATCTTCAGTGCTCAGCCTGGGTTCAACTTAGAGCCCTGCATCCAGCTCAGCCAGCATCACCTTTGCAACTCCCAAACTAAAGCTAAGAGTGTTGAGTTCCACCATTCCCTCACCTGCCTCCAATTCTGCAGCCTGTTATCCGTTGGGGCAAGGCTGGAAATTGATAGGCCTACACCCAGACTTCCATCTGCCTAAATCAGGGTAAAAAATATTAGTTTCTTTTTGTTGTACGTAATATAAGGATTTATTTTAACATAATTATACAAGCATGGAATATCCCTTTTAAAACACGTTTTCCATGCACTTCTAAATGCCTTCCTATAGAATCCTCACCTGGACCGAGGAGAGAGAAGGAACAAGATGATCTTTGCAAACAGTCTGCTTAGGCCCTGGCTTGGATGATCTGGGAAGTCACTAAGAAATGCAGTTACCCTTTCTCTGGCCACATAGTACCCACACAGGCTCATTTCCCTCACTCAGTTCCCTATCCTTTGACCGAGAGAAGTGAACTTCTGCTTTCTGATATTTTCTCTTGGTTCAATAGATGGCCAAACAGTCATACAACTTTCTAATAAGAGCAAATTTAAAAAAAAAGTCCTTGTGTTTCAATGTTGGTGAACCTTCTGGAGACTGAGGCATAGGAATGGAACCCCTCATAACCAGGTCTGGAGGTGCCACTATACCCAGCTGGACATTCGGAATGGGTTACTGTTGCTTTTTTCTCCCAACTTTTTATAATACCTGAAATAATGAGGTTCTGGATGATTATTAAATGAATTTTAATGAAATAAAATATGTTTTCTATTTTAATCATTCTTAATGGGATAGTTACATTATCCTCAGGGACACATCGAATGCAAATGTATAATTTCAGAGAAGTGTAATAGTTAATTAAAAATTCATAGGCTGCTATCACTGATTCATAGGCCTTCTAAGTTAAAAGTGGGCTTGGTCATTTTCTTCCTTTTTAAAGTTCTTTTTTATATTTATACACAATGTGTTAACTGCCATTACTCAAATCACTGTTCCACGTCTTCTAAGATGTTATTTATGCAGCTAAGAGAGAAATATAGGGCCGACAGGCCTACCAACCGTATCCATTCTTTAACAAATTATTCCATAGATTCCTCACACAGACCACTTGCAACCCAGTAAGTCATTAATTCAGTCATTTAGCAAATCCTGAGCAGGTACTATATGCTCACTCCAGAAAATACAGCAGTGAGGAAGGCAGTCCTAGAACTCATCTCTATCCTTACATTTTTCCCCTTGACAATTCATTCTTCTCAGAGTAGCCAACATGATCTTTTAAAAACATATATTAGGAAATTCTGTTCTCATATTTGAACCCACCAGTGACTTTCTGAATCAAACCCAGGTTCTCGGCCATCATTTACAAGGCCTCCCTGACCCCAGTCCTTTTCAATCTCTGCTGTACATATTACCATTTGCTTCCCGCTCTCCAGACACTCTGGTCTCCCTGTCTTTTAATACACCATGCTTGGCTCCTACCTCAATGCCTTAGTGTATGGAGGTTTTTCACTCAAATATCACAGAACCCATCCCAATTATAAAGGCACCTTCTCTTAGATGTACCTTTCAAAAATTGCTCTCCACCCACACCTTGGTACCCTGGTCACTTGGTAGCATGTCTTATGTTCTGCAAAGCAATCATGTGAGCATGAAACTCTCTTCCTTATATAAAAATGATTTTATGTGAATGACTTTCAGTTTTTTCTTACACCAGTCTTATTTCTTATTCCAGAAAAGGAGATCCGTGATAGGGGAAGTATGGAATCTGCCAGTTTCCTTGCTCCAACAAATAAATGTTGACTTGAAGTTAAAATTTCAGATGAAATTAAAGTTATGTGTTCTGTAGTCTTTGTCTTGTGGTATTAAGTACTTGTTTTGTGAGTACTTGGGGATATATACATATATAAAGCTATAAACCTGAAAAGGTTTTTTAAAAATTACTTAGTGTTCAAGTCAGTGTATATTTGAAAGATCATTACCTAAGATTAAAAATGCAAAGCAGCCCACTGAAGATCCCCAGTATACATTTCAATGTTTCTGTTCTGGTTTATTAAGGAGATATATCCTGAGGGGAGACAATAGAAATACTCAAAAGGATATAATGTGCTAAGATTGTAAAAGCAAAAATAGTTTTACCAGTTTCCTCAGGAGGATATTACATTTTGGATTTAGTTGCCCTTGGTTATGTACTTTTTTTCTTTATGTTTCTAATCTTCAATTTATAGCATGCTATATTTTTCCTTAAAATGTATTTCTTATATGTAAAGAAATAGGTCTGGATAATCCATATCGCCCTATCTAATTATGTACTTTAATTTGTTTTCTGAATAATGGTCTTCATATTCAAGAGAATGTATAAAAAGTAAAATAATATGTTTCACACATGTCAAAATATTTAAAAGTTTCATTTTTGGAAATCTACTTGTGCCTACAAACTGGTGAAAAGTTTTTCTTTTTTACTCAACTCAAAAAACTCTTAGGTAAATTTTTATAGTAACTATGTGTGTTTGCCAGAGTCACCACACAATGTGCTACAAATTGGGTGGTTTAAATAAGAAATAAGCTAGAAGTCTAAAATCAAGATGTTGACATGGGTTTTGGGGGTGACCTCAGTCACAGAGTGTGTGCTAATCATGCTTAAAGCCCTGGGTTTAAACCCAGCACAGAGAAAGAGAGAGAGAGAGAGAAGAAGGAGGAGGAGGGGGAGGAGGATTGTAGTGGTGCTGGTAGGAGGGGGAGGGGAAGGGAGAGGAGATGAGAGGGAAGAGAAGAAAAAAAGATGTTGGTATGTTTGCATGGTTGGTTCCTTCTCAAGGGCTCCAGGAATCTCTCCTTGGCTTGTAGGTGGCCATCTTTTCTCTCTGTTTTATTACATCTTCCCTTCATGTGTGACTTTCCTTAAATTTTCCTTTTTGATTAGGACCTCAGTTATATTAGGTTTGAACCCACCCTACTAACCTTATGTGAACTTGATTGCCTCTATAAAGACCCTATCTCTAACTAAGGTCCCATTCTGCAGTACTAGGGTTTAGGACAAAGTGTGCTAACGGCTTGGCTGCTAGTCGTGGCACTTTTAGGAAGTGTTGGAAACTTTGACAGGTGGGGCCTAGTGGAAAGAAGTCAGGCCATTGGGGGTGTGCCCTTGAAGCAGATATTGGGACCCTGGCCCTCTCTCTCTCTCTCTGTCTCTCTCTCTCTCTCTCTGCTTCCCTGACTTCACAAGGAAAGTAATTTTGCTCTACCACGTGCTCCACGTGCTCCCTGTCATGATGCCCTGGTTTACAACAGACCCCAAAGCAATGGAACCAGCTGACCATTGACTGAAACCCCTGAAATAGTGAGCCAAAATAAACTGCTCCTTATAAATTAATCTTTTCATGTATTTTGTTGCAGTAAGTTCTAGTTTTTACCCTCACTGACTTTTCTTAAGTTATTAAAATGTTTGTGCTATTTTAATGTGTTTCAAATTAATTCTTATTATACTTCCTACATAATCTCAATATGGAAATAGAAACAACATATCTGCTAACACACTGACTTTCTTAATGGTCCAATGTAGGAAGAGACTTCTTTAAAATAAGAGGCAATGACATAAATGGTTTGAGAGAAGTTAGGCTGTTTCACTCCATTTCCCTTTATCTGTTCCTGTAATTTTCTTGTCTGTCCATTTTAATATAAGTGTTTTCCTATCTGCAAGAATTATGAAAATTCATTTGCTAACTGCATCTCATAAAAATTCACTTGGTAACATGGTAGATGTATAAAGATTTGACATAAAATTCCTTTGAAAATCAATTCACAGGTTTTGTTTTCAATCACAAACCTAAACGTGCATTAATTTACTATAAAACAGAGCCAAAAGCTGCAGATCTGGCAATTGAGATTCACCTCAAGTCATTTTCACATCTCTTTTCAGATTTTAACTACTTTGCAGAAGTACCAACTTAACAGAAATAATTCATTTCAGTATTAACATGTTTAATTTTATTATATATTACAGAGTATATAGATCATATTTATATAAAAACACTTATTTTTTCTGAAAGTTTCATCTTCCTTCAACATTTAACATTCAATTCATAATTTAAAATCAAAATTTTGGTCTTCATTTTTTGTTCATTTAACAGTCTTCTGTTTTCTTATGTTTTATGCTTCAATATTTTAATAACAAATTTTATATTCAAAAGTAAAGGATAATGTACATGAGGAAAAAAAATACCTTACAAACAAAAGAAAAAAGAACACAGTTAAAAATCTCTCTAGGGGCTGGGGTTATGGCTCAGTGGTAGAGCGATCGCCAAGCACATGCAAGGCCCTGGGTTTGATCCTCAGCACCACATAAAAATAAATAAAATAAAGGTGTTGTGTCCAAATACTACTAAAAACAAACAAACAAACAAACAAAAACACCTCTCTAAATATGTCTCCCAAAGCAAATATTTAAATATTTTGTATTATGTATGTATAATAATATAAATGCAGACATATTACTTAGGGATAAATCTGCTGGAAAATACGCAATCATCTATGAAGGAAATACAAGCTTGACTTTAAGAGACTAAGTCAGTCCCAAATAAATGAAAAAACAGGCAATGTTTTCTGATATAAAGGCATAACAATTAAGGTGTGAACTCTTTACAAATTGAACTATAGTTTTAATGTAATTTGAATTAACCACTCATAGATATATTTTTTGTGGAATTAATTTTTTTCCAAAAATTGTAACAATGAATAAAGAACCAAGAATAGTTACAATATTGTTTAACATGGATAAAAGCCAAAACAATAATGTTAATACAAGGGATCTGACAAAAAAAAAGAAAAAGAAAAGCACATACTATATATGATTCTATTCTGTATAAAGTCCTAGAAAATGTAAAACAAATTTAGTGACAGAAAGAAGATCATGATTGCCTCGTAACTTGGTAGTGAGTGTAGAAAATGGTAGGAGAGCAAAGTTTCAAAGGGTCACGAGGACATTCTGAAGAGTGATGTGTGTGTTCCTCATGTTGATGGTGGTGATAGTTTTATAGCTATCTAGAGGTCAAGCACATCACATTTTATGCTTTATGTATTTGCAGCCTATTATCTGCCAACTATGCCTCATTAACATTGCTATGATAGCTAATTAAAACTTAAAGTAACAAATAGATACTCTTGTTTGCCCTTTGGAGATCACCTTTTATACACAAGGCAAGTAGCCATGGAGGCCTTTAAGCAATGCAAGGAAAAAAAAAAAACACGAAAAAGATGCAACCCACTAGGATCCTCAGGAACTTGAAACTTGTGCATCTGTCTGTCAACAAGGCCATCAGGAACTACTAGTAACCACAAGATACCTGGTGAATGGTTCCAGATTGGACTATGACTAGCAGGTGGAATGCATCAGCCTCTTACCCACAGCTCTCTATGACTATTGATGGGACTTGGCTGGAATCTATTCTGTCTTCATTTGGATTTTCACACCTAGTCACTGAACAAAAGCCACAATGTTCAAAAGAAAACATTATTTAGTTACAGAAAATATTATTTAGTTATATCCTCTGATCATGGAAATAATTTTTTTAAAGAGAGAGAGAGGGGAGGGAGGGAGGGAGAGAGAGAGAGAGAGAGAAGGAGAGAGAGAATTTTTTAAATATTTATTTTTCAGTTTTTCCGCGGACACAACATCTTTATTTTATTTTTATGTGGTGCTGAGGATAGAACCCAGAGCCCCACGCATGCCAGGCAAGCGCGTTACCGCTTGAGCCACGGCCCGTCATGGAAATAATTTTACTTAGACAAAATTTTATAATGATCTTAGATCATAGAATCATATAGAATAAGCTTATCATGTTCATCCACATCCACAAAAAGGAGATTGGTTCAAAATCGGAACAGACAATTGTAACACCTACACACTAAAATTTTGGGGTGAGAAATGACTGGAAAGATGACTTGTATTTTGAATGAATGTGCATTACAAATTAGTATACATGGAAATAAAGAGGGTCGGTTGGTTGAAATATTGTGAGGAGAAAAGGGAAGAGGAGAATGAGAGATAACATGGAAACTGAAGTAAACTTCTTTCCTATTCCTAAATTATTTCCTTTGCGTCATTCTGTAGTGCTAGGATTGGGATCAGCTTTATGAGAAAATTGCTGATTGTTAAATATTCCTCACAGCACTTCCCCAATTTCTGATGTGGTGTGTTGTCTGATTTGGGACAACAGTTTCTGCCTCTGTCCTGTGCAGGAGAGGAGATGATTCTATGAACAGAACACAGGAAAGCATTGGCCAGATTTCCCTGGAATTTTCATTCTGAATATGCACTCTAAATTTCCTAGAGAACATTTTCAATGACCTTTTCTTTAAAAAAAGTAAAAGGACAATCATAGTGAATATAATTAGATTTGTCTATTAAGTAGACTTGAGATAGAATGCTAGGCCTTACATCAAGAAATTAGAGGTGAGTTTCAACTGGTTTTCGTCAAACTAAAAATCCTCAGGAAGCTAAAGTAATTCTGAGCTTGTTTAAAAGCCAATAAACTGGTGACATCTTAGACCCTGTCATCTCAGATAACATCCTTGCAGTAGATGGATTTAACATGGATTGATTCTGGTCAGGGAAAGGACTGCAAAAGGCTTAGCTTATTTCATTCATGCTGTTTGGGACAGACACAATCCTACTCTTCTGACTTACTCAAATGAAGGCACACATTGGTCAAGAAAGCACAACCAAATTAAGCCCAAGAGAGGTCATTAGCATCATACTTCTCAACATTCTTTTGTGGGCTAAACAGGAAAAGAAGAAGAATCATGAGAGTTTTCTACCCTAGCTTCAGGTGGAGGAATACAGGTACCCTAATGGGTATCCATAACAAACCCTTTTGCTTATTATTTTTTGATATTTTTTATTAAATTATAGTAGTGTCATTCCTTAAAAAATCAGTAATTTAATTTTTTAAACTATCCCTTGCATTTTATAATATTTCTTTTCCCAAGTCTTAGTGTTGATCCCGAAATCAGTGCAGTATATATTCCATCCAGATTTCTCTGAGCATACATATTGGATTTTGCTAGGTCCCATCAGGATGCCTATTTTCTATCTTATGGAAGGGAATCAGCCACAACTTTGAATGTCCTTGCCTATGTGACCTAACATTCCTGAAACTAATTCCTTCCAGCAATATACGATTTCATGTCATGATTTCACTATTGCTTACAAAAATTCCACTTCAGAGCTGTGCTTACCCCACCCCCACCCCTGGATCCCAAATGCTTTTGTTTTTAATCCCTTCCCTGAAACATTTCTAAAATTTGGGACTCTACCAGCTTCAGCTGTAAACTCACTTCTGCCCAGTAATTAGATCTCTTTAAAAAGTACATCTTCTTTTTGTCAAAGGGCCCAGGTCTTTGACTCATGGTTTCCCCTGCTATTCCTACATCCAAATTGTTTTCTCTATCATTACCAAAACAAGGAGGCCCTGCACATATCTGGATTTTTAGGGGAAGGTAATTCCCAGTATTCTTCCTCTTTCTGTATTCCTCTTCCCTCACAGAGCAGAATCACATTTTTCAGGAGTGACTTGAGATGTTCTTCGATTCATTCATGACAAGAAGCACTGATGGAAGAAGGTGCTTTCTCTGGTCATTATTCTTAAGTGCTCCTCAAGGGATATCTGCAAATCTTGGCCCAGGACAACTGACATTAGCTAGAAAAGGGTGGAGTTGAAGGCCAGCTGAGACTTGAATTTAATAGCTCAAATGCATTTATGGGTGACTTTGCCAGCCTTTGCCTAATACAGAAAAGAGCTTTAAACTTTCATTGCATTTCTGATATAGGATGTGAATACAAAGGAAGTTTATTAAAATTCCCATAGCAATTTAGAAATAAAAGATATGTAAGTAGGTTCTGGAGCCACTAGTTTTCCGTTCTGCAAGCCAGGCTTTTATCTTTGGGGTCTCTTATGAAATTACATCTAAGACCTGAGGGAGTCACTATAGGAGCAAAGAAGATTTTCTCTGATAAGTTCTTATTCCCTGAGGTTCTTGTCATGATTCTAAGCAAAAAGAGTTTTGGGAAATTTGCTCACTGATGTTGAAGTTAGGATGAAATTAACTCAGTTTTCCTGGGATGGAAATCCATGAGAGTTTATTAATGCTTGCTTTCTCTCTGAACTTTTTTGCAATCTATTGTAGTTTATAAGATTTACTATACCCAAGAACAGTGCTAAGCTCTTTATAGGAAATATTCTAATGGAATTCTTCAAACACCCTATTGTTAACATCTCTGTTTTAAGGAAGGGAAACTAAACCTACAGATATAACATCTCTGAAATCAGCTAAGGTCTGGACATAAATTCTTAAAATAATAAAGTTCTTCAGTCTTTGGTTTGTTTGTTTTTGTTTTCCAGAGTCTGTTTATGGATGTATTGAAACTAGTTTTTCAAGATTGGACATGCACAGAAAAAGCCAGCTCATCTGGTCAGTGAAATCTTTTTTGGGGGGGACCAGTAAATAGTAGGGTAAAATTATGACCAATTCAATTTTGAATTGAACTTAGGAGCACTCAACCACTGAGCCACATCCCCTGCCCTATTTTATGTTTTATTTAGAGACAGGGTCTCACTGAGTTGCTTAGCACCTCACTAAGTTGCTGAGTCTAGCTTTGAACTCGGATCCTCCTGTCTCAGCCTCCCGAGCCCCCCTGGGATTACAGGTGTGTACTCCCACACCCGGCTGGTCAGTGACATTTTGACATCATAGTTTCAAAATCTCCTGCTCAAAATATGATAATTACCACCCCCAAAGAAACATGGAACATGTGAAGAGGCATGATGACTGTCTGTGCCTCTACAAAGGGACATTAAAACTCTTTCTTCTCACTATCCAATAAACAAGAAATTCCCCCACTGACAAAAGATCATGGAAAGAGATTTGGGCTTTCTGATTCTAACCTCCTTTCTGGTCAGCTTAACAATAAAACTTTTAGTTTTTGCAAAAATCAGTGACATGGAATTGGTTTTATCCATTTTTGTTAGTAAGTCCTTACTTGCTATCATCTCTATCCTTTTTTTATTTTTCAAGATCTTATTCAAAATTTAAATGCACAATCATCAAGAAGTTAGAAATGAACTTTATATTAGAATTTTCTGCCAATAGATTGCTTCAAAATACTACATTGCTGTGAAAAATGACTAAAAATAATAATTATTATTATAAAAAGATAATGAGATAAATTATCTATGTGCTTACTTTGTTTAAGACTTAATCCTAGTAAATATATATGGATTATAATGAACAAATCTGAAAGGAAATTACTAAAAGTTTAATTGGTTAGTATATAGAAAAGGGAAGGGATTAATTCTTTACTTCAATGATTAAAACATCTAGTAAAAAATGAAGTAAAGATCTGAAGTAATTTAATAAATTATTAAATTAAGCAATATTAATCCTTAAAACTAGCTTAAGTTCTGCTCCCAGATCATGCTCATCAACTAGAAAAACCATGTAATTCAACCCATGTTTTTTCTATACCTCTGTTAAGATGACTACATCATGGTTGACAAAAAATGCTATTGAATAAGATGAAAATATATGGTGCCAGGGAAATTGGATACCTATATATAGAAGAATGAAACTAAATCCCTATCTTTCACCCTGAACCAAAGTCAACTCAAAAGTGGATCAAAGACCTAGGAATTATACCAGAAACTTTGCAACAACTATATAAAAAAAACAACAGACTCAAGGCTAAAACATATTGGCATTGGGACCTACTTCTTTAACAAGACCCCTAAAGCTCAAGTAATAAAACCAAAAATCAATAAATGGGACAGTATCAAATTAAGTTTTCTTCATAGTGAAAAAAAAAAAACAAGAGTGTAAAGTCCACAGAATGAAAAAAAATCTTTGCCAGTTACTCCTCCAATAGAGATTAGTATCCCGAATATATAAATAACTAAAAAACTACTTTTAAAAAGCAATTTGATCAGTACATAAGCAACGGAACTAAACAGACACTTCTCAAAAGAAGAAATACAAATGAACAACAAATATGTGAAAAATTTGCAACATCCCTAGCAATTAGGGAAATGCTAATCAAAACTACACTGAGATTTCATCTCACTCCATGTGGAATGACAATCATCAAGAATACAAATAATAATAAATCTGGCAGGGATGTGGGGGGAAGTGTACACTCATACATTGTTGGTGGGATTGAAAATTAATGCAATCACTCTGAAAATAAGCATGAAAATTCCTCAATAGATAGTCATGAAATCACTATATGATTCAGCTATCTCACTCTTTGGTGTATTTCCAAAAGAATTAAAATCAGCAGACCATAGCAATACAGCCAATCAATGTTTATAGCAGTTCAATTCATAATAGCTAAGTTATGGAACAAGTGCAGGTGCCCAGCAGATGAATAGATAAAGAAAATGTAGTATATATATATGCAATAGAATTTTCCTCAGCCATAAAGAAAAATGAAATTTTGATACTTGCTGGTGAATGGATGGAAATGAAGAATATCTTGCTAAGTGAAATAAGCCAGACTCAGAAAATCAGGCGTTGAATGCTTGTTTTTCTCTAATATGAGAAAGCTAGATCAAAATAACAGGGAAAAAGGGGGTGGAGAGAATCCCATGAAGATAGAAAGGAGATTAATGGAACCGAGGACAGGGATAAAGAGTGACAGAGGAGAATCAAGGAAGGGAAAGAAAGCACAAATGCAATTGACCAAATTATGCTATGTACACATAGCAATGTACGAAATGAATTTCACCTTTATGCATATCTATAAAGCACCAGTTTTGAAACTATAAATAAATAGAAGAAAGACCAGTAGAATAGAGGAAGGGGAACAGGGGGAGTTGGAAAGGAAGGAAAAGAGGAATTATTGGGGACTGAAGTGGAACCAACTATATTTCATGCATGTATGATTATCTCAAACTGAGCCCCAGTATTAGGTATAACTACAATGCACTGATAAAAACATTTTAAAAGGTGAAAACATAATGATTCTGCACTATTTAACATGGCTTTCCACAGAGACAAAACCCATGGTTAGAATACGCAGCTTCTCTTACCACTACATCAGTCCTTTGTTCAATTTTGTTTGTCCTCTTCATAAGCTGGCAAGCATCACCACATGGATTTCCATAGGTGGGAGTGAAGCTGGGTCCTCCTGCTGTGCCCTGAAGTACTGTTGAGTCAAAGGAAGTTCTCACTCAGAATCACTAAGATCAAACTCACTGGACAACTAGTTTTTAATTACACTTTAAAAGTATCTCTTATTATTTCAAATGCTGCTGTATATTCTGTTGGATTTAGTAAAATTTGTAAAATTTGATTTTCTTTTTCTTCTACATTCATATAACCCTAAAATAATCCCTGGTTGTGATTTAATGTCAGTTGTCATTCATCATTTTATTGATAGGACATAGGAATCGATTGGTTTCAGTTAATATGAGAAACAACTATTCGCTTAGATTTACTTGTGCATTCTTAACATAAGCTATATTTCCTTAAAGCTAAAAAGTGAACACATATCCAATTTTGAGTCAGTTGAAGAAATAGTAGGGTAAAATTATGGTATAAATTTCCCTTTTAATAAAACTGAAGGAGCAAATTCAGATTCTTCTACCTCTGGGATCAGTTGATTCTTCTAAATTTCTTCTAAAATCTTCTTTTGATTACCAATTATCCCTAATAATAGAAATTGAGTGTATAAAATATACAATGCCATACAAGAAAATCATTTTTTAGGGACATGAAATAAAATTACATTATTTACTTTTGATTTTTTATTTTTAGATTGTCACTCTAAGGGTTTTCATACAGAATCGATTAAGTTGCCAATAGGAACTCTAGTAACTACATGAATGTATACTTTGGTCTAAACAATAGGTTCATGAAAATTTAGAAAGTTCCTTCTAGGTTATTTTTTTCCTTAAAAAAAAATCTTCATTTAAAAAAGTTAAAAGCATATGGCATTATGTAACAAAATTTGGAGGCAGAATCATGGAATTCCAGAATAGGAATTTTCAGACAAAGAATTAATTGAGAATCAAGAATTGACATGAATGTTCAAGACTCACCTATAATACTAGAATTTAGGGCAAAGAGTAAGCAGCCTTAACAACTCCTCCCATCATACACCAATTTTCTCCACCATTTGCAGAATGACTTATAGGATCCACAATCATCTTACATTCAATTAAGCTATCAAAGCTTCTCCCTGCATTTCAGCATGAACCACACTTTAGACAATAACTTGAGGCAAATGTGGGGCTCATCTTCTAATTTCCCCTTTTGCAAGAACCTTCTCCTTACTGGTATCAAATATCCAAAATAGCTTTCATATATTTTGTCTAGTTTTATAGTTGTTTCAGACAGGAGGGTAAGTCCAGTCCCTGTTTCTTCATTATGATTAGAAGCAGAAATTCTGTTTGTTTTGTTTACACATCTTTTAAGAAGAAAAACATGACAGCAAAAATTAGAATTTGCATTTATATTTTATATTCAGATTGAAACTATCAGTCTTAATGAGTCCTTACACCATATGATGGATCAGGAGTTATCTTGGGATAAAAGTCTAAGCTTTTTAATGGAGGGGGTTGGTAATAGCATCATTTCCTTTTTAGTTTATTAAAATTAACATGATATTTCTAATTAAGGAGATCTAGAGTTTCTATTACCTAGTTTTAACTACACTGAAAGGTCAAGTGTTCTAAGAAATTCACCAAGAGAAGCCACATGTTGAAGATAATTAAGAACAAGAGAATAACAAGAAAATTATTTAGCTGTCAGGTCATGAAGAGTGTGAACTCATCAGCCACCTTATCAGGCATAAAAACACTTGATGACCTAATTGAATATGTAAAGTTGCAAAAATTTAAATTATTGAGTCCCGGAAATGTAAACCTATATTTACTATCCTGAAAAATGTATTTCATTATAAGTGAGTTCTGTGTTTGAGATATTAGCTAATAATACCTTGGAAACCTCCCGATTAGCAAGGCATTTAAAGACTAATAAAATAGAACAACCATAACATGTCCACACAGAGAAGGTCATTTGATTTGTGATACAGCTTACATTGAAATGTTGGAAAGAGAATTTCTTTTTAATAGATGGTGTTATGTTAATTATACATCTATATGGAAAAGACCAAATCAAACCTCCGTTACCCCATACATAAAAATGAATTCCAGCAGTATTGTTGATCTACTACCAAACTGAAAAATAAAACTCTTGGAGAAAAACATAACAGAATATCCTTGTGACCTTGGTATAGGTAAAAATTTCTCTTAAAAAGGAGAAACAGAAAGTTTAGAGAAATAAAAGCCAACTGTCATTTTGAAAGGAGATGTTTTATATATTTGACAAAGGACTCATAAAGAATATTGAAAAATTTCCTATGAATCAATAAGACAAAGTGCCAACCCTGTAGAAAGATGGAAAGAAAACTCAAACAGCATTTTATAAATTATATTATACAAAGCCACTAAATACATAAAATGGTATTCAAATTCATTTGTCACCAAGAAAATACTAATTAAAATCACAAACACAACAGATGGTTAACATGAAAAAGGCAGAAAATACCAAATTATTAATAACAAATAGCACCCCTGAAAAATTAATCCCCTGCTAGTATGACTGTAAATTGGTGAAAATACTTTGGGAGACTAATTTTTTGTCTACTGAACCTGAATATGCACATATACTTTTACCCACAAACTCAGTCTTTTATATTGACCTACAATATAGTGAACATTACTACATGTTTTTATATAATGAAAATAAAAACATACATACAAGAATGTTCATAATATTGTCTTTTAAATTAACCTGTAATGGTTAATTTGAATCATTGATTTGATTGGATTAAGGGATGGTGAGGATTATGGGTGGTGTGTGAGGGTGTGTCTAGGAATGATTGGCATGTGGGATAGCCAACTGAAATGAAGGCCCTCCCTAAGTGTGGGCAGCACTGATCAATGGAATGATGGCTTAGCTGGGATAAAAGTTGGAAGAACAAGGAAGCAGCAACAGACAGACCCTGATTCTTCTTAAATGGGTTATTGATTGCTGCTACAATCACTCTTCCAATGAGGATTCTGCAGAAGTCTTTGGTCTGGACTAGGGGAGCATCCTTAATCCCTTTTGATCTAGGGCTTCAGCCTCTTGGACTGCACAGCTACTCATTCTTCCAGCTCTCCAGCCTGCAAATGGCCAACCTAATAAATCCCCCTTTTACAATTATACTTCCTGTTGATTCTGTTCCTCTAAAGAACCCTGACTAATACATAACCCAATGTGAGGGACAATTTAAAGTCAATTTACAGAGGGTTGGACAAAAAATTTATATTCATACCATGGAATACTATCCTGCAACTACCACAGAATACTTAATATCACAATGATAATAATGTGAGAAAGATTCTAAACCTAAAGTTTATTCTGTGAGTCCATCTATAAGATATTCAAGTATAAGCAAAACTAATAAATGGTGTCAGAAATCAGAATTTTGGAATCATTTCCCTCTAATATTTGCTAAATTCATTATATCTAAAAAGGAGCTTTGATAAATAATTCAAAAACACATTCAAGCTTTCTTATCACTGAATACAGCAGATAATTTAAAAATGTTTCAAAGACTCATAAAGAGATATTAGGGTCATTTTAACTATGTCATGATTGTATAATCAATAAGTTTCAATAAGAGAAATGATAAAAATTTATAACAGAAGGGAAATAATTTAAACTATTAACTTTGAATTCTAACATTCCTTTGGAAGCATTGCATATTTTTTATTTTGGGGGTGCTTTTTAAGATTTGAGTAGGAATTTCTGAAAAATCACCCTATTAATAAAACAACAGCTATATGTACCTTAGTTATTTCAAAAAAATAAAAAGTACAATATTCTCTTATCTAGTGATCCTATCATTCTAAATGAACTAGAAAGAAATGCAAACCCAAGTTTACTGTAGCCCTAAAGGCCTCAGGGTAGATCTATACACACATAGAATAAACTTTGCTCATGTGCACTTCAACAATTTGGATTTTTTCAAAGGCATGTGGACTTTTGTTCTATTTTATATTGTGTTATGAAAATGTCAGGCATAAAGATAGCAATGGAAGTACTTATCCAGGCTCCAGGTTTTGTTGATCAGTTATGGCATAATCTGTATGATGGCACTTAATCTATATAAATTCTTAGGAAGAGAAAAATAGGTTGGAAATTGAAGGTTACTAATGTTATTGACTTTGGGGTTCAAAACAGCAAAGAGAATCTTTCCATAGGAAGAGGGTAGGAGGGCTTGCACAGAATCAACCACAGAAGAACCATTTTTAAACAGAAGTATTGGGGCATGAGTTGAAAAAGTTGAAAAAATGCATTATGCTAAATGTGAGTTTGAAATAAATGTTTTAAGAGATACATTATTATAGTTAGAATATTATAAATGTATCAATTAGAATATAGAAGTGTGAGAAGTGAAATACTGGTCTAAAATTTATATTCTAAGTTCCCCCAGTACAAAATATTTAGTAGTTTGCAAAGAAGAGATAAGAAAATGAAGAGGAAAAAAAAATGGCTGTTTTCTCTGACATGGATTTCAAAACTAAAATTCCAGCATTTTCTCAACACTTATGGTCCACTGCCTACATTCGGTCTATATGGAAACACAGAGTGAAGAGAAAAGGGAAGAGACACCATGGATAATTTCAAATTCCTCCAGAAGATCTACATGGAAATTACAATATCATTAGCTCCAGTACTCTGGTTTCTTGAGCAAGTTCCCTGCTATCAGGACTGTTTTGAGGCAAAAAACATGGAACAGACTGAAGGAACTGTGGAGCAAGCTGCGCTACATTTTGGTTTCCAATGACTAATCCTTTCATTTTAGTACATTCACTATGGATTCTGTTTCAGTCAGCTTTTCATTGCTGTAACCAAATGACCTGACAAAAACAATGTAGAGGAGGAAAGTTTATTTGGGCTCATGGTTTCAGAGGCTCCATTCATGGTCTGCTGACTTCATAACTCTGGGCCTAAGGCGAGACAATACATCATGGTAGGAGGGTTTGTTGGAAGAAAAGAGCTCAAGATATGCCAACCAGGAAACATAGAGAATGAGTTCCTCATCAGGGACAAAATATAAACCCCAAAGTCACATCCCTAATGACCTACTTCCCCTGACCACAACCTACCTGCCCACAGTAACCACCTAGTTATTCCATTCAAGTGAAAAAAAAAAAAAAAAAAAAAAAAAAAAACCCTGATTAGGTTGTAGCACTCATAACCTAACCATTCCACTTCTAAACATTCTTTCATTACCTCACACCTGGACTTTTAGGAGACACTATGAGCAGATGAAACTATAGTTCGGAAGTGAACTAAATTACCGCAAAGCACTTGAAACACTTAAAATATACATACTTGTATGTGTATGAAAAATAACAGAAATATTGTTACTTTCATTAGGGTATGCTTAGTAATATTTCAGAAAATTTTAATTTCATTCCCTGTATATGAGTTTATTTCCTAAATGTATTAAGAAAGTTAACAAATGTTATTTTCTTTTCCCCTCCATCCATTGCACCTGGAACCATAAAGACTTAGTAGAAATTAATAGATCAATATTAATAATATACACTATCTTCACATTTTGTGGTAAATCAACAGTAAGACAAATTTCCTGATGGACAAAATCTAGGTAAAATTTTAGGTATTTATATGATTCAGAATAATATTTTTATTTATTTTGATTTTTAAATTTCACATTAAATTAGTAAGAAATGCTGTTTAGTGTTTTAGGAATATTGAATCTTAATAAGTTATAAGTAAGCAAGGAGAAAAAAATGACCTGATTTTATATTTAGGTTAAGCCTCATCATGTAAATTATTTTGAGTTTAGAGATCCATCCTATTACCTATACATATATTTAAATAAAGCTGTGTATGCCTATGAATAAAAGCTATGGGGCAGTAGTATTCATTGGACATAAAATTTTAAACTTTCTTAAGGTTGCATGAAGTGATTCACATTATCAATATAGTGATTCTCATTCTGCATGAAGATGAAAGATTCTTATTTATATCTTGTAATTGCTACATATGAATCCTAAATATAAATTTAAAATTTTAACTATACCTAAATATTTAAAGGTACAGATTTCTTAATTGCTTACAACATATTGTTTCCATGTTTCTATAGTGATAGTTAATCCCAAACAGGTTTATCCAATTAAAGTAAAACCTTTTGAACCTCGTATGATAATCTTTAATAAAGAAAGGATAATGAGAAAAAAAAAACACTTCCTGTGTTCTCTACTTCTAACTAATTTTCCTCCCATCTGGACCATCATTCAGTGGAAGAAGAAACCAATTTAGCTCCCAGCTGTCTGAGTGACTGTCTTAAGATTGAACATAATTATTTATTCATTTATTCATCCAATCATTCAAAGATTTGTCATTAGCATTTACTCTGGATTATGCATTAAACTAAGTGAAAGATTAAAAAGATATGAGAGGCATAAGTTGTTTCTTGGCACCTGATAGCAAGTGTTCACCTGAAGACAAAGTAGTCCCCCAGCTCAGTAAGTGAAGAGCAGTTCATACAGGCCAGATAATGGTGCATGGAAGGTTTGAAACAACAGGAGACTAGAGTCTAAAAAAGAGTTGTTGAGTGAGTGAAGGTCCATCTTGGCTTGTGGTCATTCTCACGAATTCTTTAGTTTCACCTCCATCAAGAGCAGCTGGATAAAAGGGTACATACAAAGAACAAGTGAGCCACTTTCCCTCCCACCCCCAGAGACCACCTGATTCAAAGGTTCATGTGTAAGTAGGGTTTGGGTGTTGTTGTATTTGTTAAACCTGACACCAATGAGAGATCTGATAAAGGAAAAAAGGGAGGAGGAGAAAAAGAATATCAATAAAAAGTTGGCCTGTGATATAAGTGACATATGCTAAAAACCAGACCATCCTAATATATTTCTGAATTGTGTCAGAATTGTCTGCCTGGAAGAAGAAATAAAATCATTTATCTATCAGTTTCTGTTTGCTACTGGTCAAAAACAGTCCTGCTTCATTAAATATGAACTCTCTAAAGTTCTAGGAATACTTAAACATGTGAAGGCATCAGCAAAACACTAAAAGAGGAAGAAGAGGTACATGGCGAGGACTTGGACAAACCTAGATGGTGTTCAATTTCTGTCTGGAGCTTACTGTGAAGGAGAGGAGGAAGAGGAGGAGAAGGAAGCAGCCCTCCAAATAAACTATAGTCTTAATCAAGATAAAATTTTCATGTAAATTAATGCAGAGATATTCAATATTTTTAAATGAAAATATACTGCATTGTATAGGTATGTGCCTCATGAAGTCAGAGACTGCTTTACTCCTTTGCAGTTTAACCAGAGTTCATTACTATGCTCAGTATGTATTAGTCAGTATTGAGTAAATAATTATTGAGTAAAAATACAGGTTTCAATGATTTATAACATGAGTGTAAATAAAATACCATTTGGAACCAAACAAAATAATTCTAAAGCCCATCACTGATGGGAATAGATATAATTTAAAGAGAATATGCAGTTTTAATAGTTTAAAAAATAAATAAAACCATAATTAAAATCCTTCAGTATAAGCATCTCATTTGTTACATGAGTTCATGGAAAATAATTTATATTGTAAGCATATTGTTTGTTACATGAGTAAATGGGAAATAATTTATATCTACAATACTTAGTATTTCTATGTTAATATAAGACATTACCTTCATAAAACCAATGGAAAAATACAATAATGCCAACTGAAAATAATTTCAATAAGTTATATATGTTAAATAAAACTTTGTGCAGAATAATAATGGTGTGACATTTTCAAAAATAAATAATATTCTTAAGTATGTTAAAGAAAACATCACAAATCAAAAGATAAGGAAAAAACTTGCTATAGTCCAGATCTGGAATATTTCCCAAAGGCCCTGTGTTGTTAATGGCTTGGTCTTGCATGTGGCACTTAGGGAGGCGGTGAAATCTTTAAGAGGTGGGACCTACTTGGGGGATGTCAGGTCATTGGGCCATATCCTCAAAGGGGATATTGTGGCCATGCCCCCTTTTCTTTCTCTTTCTTTTTTTAGCTTTCTGGCTGCTATGAAAAGAGAAGCTTCCTCTGTCACATGCTCCACCCATGATATGATGAATTGTGCTTTCTTAGGTCCAAATCAACACAGCCATATGACCATGGACTAAAACCTCTGAAACCAACCATGAGCCAAATAAACTTTTCCTTCTTTAAATTGTTTATTAATTATTTTGTCACAGCAATAGGAAGCTGACTAGCACAAGACTATTTAATGGTTTTTCTTTCAGAAAAAAATAATTAAGGGAAGAAAATTTCAAGTTATATCTTTGTATTTTGCTGTTTTATAAAAAAAAGTCAAGATACAGCAGATTTCTCTCATTGTGTGTGTGTGTGTGTGTGAGTGTGCGCGCACGCGCATGTGTGTGTTTTTGTTGTTGTTTTTGAGACAGGGTCTTTTTGCTAAAGTTGACCTCAAACTCCTGGGCTCAAACAATTCTCCTGCTTCAGCCTCCTATATAGCTGAGATTGTAGGTATGTGCTATAGTGTCCAGTAAATTAAAGATTGAAATGCTGTGGTGTTCAGGAGCCAGCTCCCACAGATATACAAAGGGAAATACTTGAATTTTTAAGTATTTTATGAACTGATTCTGTGGGTAACTTGAAATCAATAGCAATATCAGCATGTATCCCATGAAAATGACTATCTACCACAAATCAGTCTGTAAGACTGGAAGATGCTGCACCACACGACACAGATCACCGAAGAGGTTTCCGCTTTATTACAAAAGGCTGTGTGTTTATATAGGTCTAAGAGAGGTAGCAGGGCTAAGGTAGATAACAGGTCGCCTGTTTATTGGCAAGCTCTTCCATATGTCAGTTCCGGAGCCCAAGAAGTTAATTCTAATTGGGGCTAAGGCTTCCCACGAGCATGGTTTGAACACTGGCACCTGCGTGAACGTTTCGCGCCAGTGAAAGAAACAAAGAGGGGAAATAGGGTTGTTAGACACCATGTTGGGTTTTTTTTTCTGGGGTGCTGCGCCGTTATATGTTTTCCAAACACAGTCCCCATCTTAAAAGCAGTTAAACACTTGTCAACACAAAAGAGGAAATTATTTCTTAAAAAACTAATTTAGCTTTCTAAGGAACTCTTAGAAGACGAGGCCTTCTTAAACTAAAAAATATTACAATAGAACTCATAAAGGAAAAGGTCAATATATTTGTTATTTAAATTTTGTGAAATTTAAAAAATGCCAAGAGGTAGCAAGGAAAGAGACTTATAAAGCATTTTATAGTTAAGATTTACTATAACTAACATAAAAGTAAATCTTAAAAATATTGGAAAACCACTAAGACTAAAAAAGACAGCTAGAAATCATAGAATTACTGAAAATCCACTCAGTTATATTTCAAATTAACTTTAACTATGTGAAATATGAGTTCCATCACTAGAGATCAAATCAATTTAAAGTGAAATATAAATAAACATTATAGGTCCACTATAAAACTGGCAAATATTATTTCTAAAAGATAATAGTGGCAACCACTATAGCAAAACAAGCAAACATCTGGCTATTTGAAATGTAAATTAATGCAAATTTTGTAAAGCTAGGTCTATAAGCTTTAACCAAGAATTTCACCTTTAACTTCAGAATTCTGTGAGAGAAAAAGAATTAGGGATATACATACAAATTTATATGTATGAATTTCTATCAAAGTGCTAGTTAAAATATTTAACTACAAATTAAATACATAAAAAAGAGGAATACTAAATAAGTCAATAAAAATAAAGACATAATAAGCAGTCAACAAAGATGTTTTATCTAATTCAATTTAGAAACATGGAAAAATTATCATAGTACACCATAAAATTTAAAAGGCTTTAGATTATGTACATACACTCTGATCTTAATTAAATAAGATTAATTGAAAAACAATGACTAGTAGTAAATGTTGCAACATATTAATAAAATTTATTTCTAATACCATGCAAGCGAATTTTTAATTTATAATTTTTCAAATATCTTTTATAATTTTTCAGATTATAAAAGTATATGACATTTTTTCAATTAAAGTACTGCAAACTGAATATAAATATTTCATTTGCTCTTATATATAATTAGAAAAATTTTAGTCTTCAACTATAATGCTACTAGCTTTTATGTAATATGATTAAACTTATTACTCATGCATTATATATGTAGCATGTTATAGATATTATGGCAATAATATTTCCTCTTTCTACCATTCCTATATTTTCAATTATTTAGCTTAAAATATTTCATGTTCCCTATAATTTTCAAGAATAAAATTCACTTGTTGAGACTTGTCTGCACACCAAGGTTAGGGGCCTTTATTTTTAAATTTATTTTTAGACAAAGACTTTCAAATCAGTTATCTGACAAATAGCATGAAGGTTACCCACAGAGAATGTTCCTACTTTTCACATCTTGGAGTGTTGGTGAACATCTGCCAGTATAGCTTTCTTACAACACTATCCAGTGACCTTTGTAATCAATTATAGGCACTGGTCCCGCTACAACCAATTATAGTCATGTTTCCCTAGAAAGAAAGCAAAGCGGAAGCTTACACAATTATTCATATTAGTTAGCAAAGGCACAAGCAGACATTCAAATCTTGCTAAAGTTTTTCTAAATAATAACCAAGAAATAGTACTTCATAAATATTCCTAAAAATGAGAAAGAGCAGAGACTTATAACTGAGCAAACTTGGGTAACCAGTGTTTACAATTCTACACTGAGTTTCTAAGCCTGTACAATGAGTGTCATGATACTATTTTTCATAAGTAAAATACATTATTCTGTAAGTAAAATATTTACTGCAAGGATTATTGATAAATAAATTTCTTTATTTCTAGTTTTTATGAAAGAGTCTAAGTTATAAAATTTAAGGAATAAATTTATACGGGATAAAATATATCCTATTGTTTTAAAGGAAAGTAAGGTGTCCTGAACTAAATAAAAAATAATCTGCAACAACAAAATATTGTGTGTAAAATGATTAAAAACACCTGTAAATCACAAAACATTTTAGAAAGAAACTAATGAGTCTTCATTTGATATTTTCTAAATGCAACCGATCTAAATTAAAATAAAAAAGTATAATTTTTGAAATTTTATTGAAGTGTTTAGAAAAAGAGAGAACAAAGAAAGCAACAATGAATAAACTGGCCTATTTAGCACTGTGTTCAGCTATTAAGCAGATTTAGAAGAAATTGTTTGCCCATAAGAGTTCTATGTGGGTAAGACTGTGATAATAAGAGAAGAGGCAGTTCTTATAACAATGTAGTATTACTTCAAGTTAATTTGTTTTAAGCAATTAAAAATATCTACAATTTAGGGTTAGAGGAAGAAAGAAAAGGATCTTAAAATTTCCACATGGTTTACTGAATTAAAAAAGAGAAAGAGAGACAGCAGCATGTCCACTGAGGCATATTCATCTGAGCTTTCTGTGAGCTGTCCATGTCTAATTACTGCCCTGTCCTTTGGCTAAACATTCTTTGTGTGTACCAGGGCTGGAAGTATGAAATTGGAAACTGTCAACTTATGAGTAGTATTTAAAACTATGGGAATGTTCACTTTTATCTAGGAAAGAAAGAGAGAGTGAAAAGAGGAAGGTCCTAGACTCAACTTTGGAAGAAATTTATTTATTTATTTATTTATTTATTTTGGTACCAGTTATTGAACTCAGGGGCACTTAACCACTGAGCTACATCTCCAGCTCCCCACCCCTTTTTTTTTTTTTTTTTTTTTTTTTTTTTT
>NW_026000211.1:5392626-5412155 GCF_001458135.2 Marmota marmota marmota | reverse complement strand
ATGTTTCTCTGATGATAAGGAGGCTGACTGCATAGTAGGGGAAGGAGAGGGAGCATGGGAGGAATAGACAAAGTCTAGATAGGGCAGAGGGGTGGGAGGGAAGGGGAGGGGGCAGGGGGTTAGCAAGGATGGTGGAATGTGATGGACATCATTATCCAAAGTACATGTACGAAGACACAAATTGGTGTCAACATACTTTATATACAGAGATATGAAAAATTGTGATGTATATGTGTAATAAGAATTGTAATGCATTCTGCTGTCATTTATTTTTAAAAATTCAATAAAAAATTAAAAAAATAAATAAATATACCATAAGCCAAAAAAATAAAAAATAAAAAAGTTGAAAGATACAAGACAATGAACAGTCATAGTGACCCAACACCAGGGGAAACTCATTGCCCAGACACCTTCATTTGAAGGAGCTCCAGAACCAAGTTTCTCATCACCAGAAGAGCTAAGAGATTGCATTTCTATAAGCTGTTACTTAAAGGCTTCTGAGCAACCTCTTAATCACCTACACTCCCAAATGTCCCTGATAGAGTAGATGACACAGACAACAAACCAAAACTCAAATAACAAGCCAATTATTGGCATTCTCAGTTTAAGGAGAGTAACTAATTAACACCCTCTTATTCTTCTTAATAATTCCATTACCTCAAGAAAGAGTAAGTTATCCATTTTAAACCACACTAATAGTATCTCTTGTTTCAGTACAGGTTAAGCATCCATAATCCTGGGTGGGGGAAGACTTGGCATCCAAAGCTTTTAAGCATCGTCATGGCACCATAGATAAAAAATTCCACATTGTGAATCTTTGTTTCACAAACAAAGTTAATTAAAATATTGTATCAGATTACTTTCAGGCCATATGTATAAAGTATTGATAAATGAATATAATAAACATAAATGAATTTTCTGTTTGGACCTGGTTTCCATCTCCAAGATGTTTCATTATATGCATGCAAATACTCCATAATCTGAAAAAAATAATCCAAAATACATCAGAACACTTTGCTATTGATGGTTCAGATATAACCATGAGATTTCTAGACAAAAGTGATAATTTACATAAAGAATGATGCTCCGATTGAAATAAGCATTCAAGCTGAAGTTGACAAATCACATGAAGAAACTAACCCCAAGGATGACACAAAATCAGCTCTAAGAAGTAAATTGATTCAAAGTGAATATTTTAAGAAACATAATGCCAGATAATTTTAAAGCAAATATGGTCAAAATCTTCAGAAAGATAAAGGGAAAAAAATAACCCATAAAAATAATCAAAAAATGTGAAAATTATCTTATATATATATACCTTTTATGTATTGTTAAAAACAAACCAACTCAACAGTACATAATAACAATAAACAAATACATAAAAGGTATATATAAGATAATTTTCAGTACTCTTTAAAAAGGTAGAAAAATATAGGTGAAAAAGGAACAACTGTAGAAAAATTACCAAGCTTTCCTTTTCCCTTTTGTCCCCATTTATTATAACTTGAAGATTCCCATATATGGGGGTGTTGGGAAAGAATTATGGCAAAAAAGTTTTTGTCCCCTCAAAATTTGTATGTTGAAACCTAATCTCCAAGGTGGTAATAGTAAGAGATATGGAAAGAGGTTAGGTCACGAAGGTGCCTTATAAAAGAAGCATGAAGGAGCTCATTTGCCCCTTCCACCAAGTTAGGACACAGCCAGAAGTTGCTATGGAGAGAACCAGATGTTGAATCTGCTGGTACTTTGATCATGGATTTCTTTACCTTCAGAAAAGTGAGCAATTAATTTCTGTGGTCTGTAATTTATGCCATCTAAAATATTTTATTATAGCAACCCAAATGAATTGCTATGGGAAGGGAAGCATAATCTATTCTTCTAAATGCATTTACACATTATGTTTGAGCTTTAAAATCAAAGAAGTAAATAAATTCTAAATAATTGATATATGAACTGCCAGAATTCACTTTGAATTTTCATGCAGCAAGGTGATTCATTTTTATAAAGAAGTAGGCACCATGTGTAAGAAATGTTCACATAGGAAAGAGAAGCCTGGAAAAACTTTCATATCTCCACGAATATCAGAGCTTGACAATTCTATGGCATCAAGGTAGACTGGGGGGCAAAGCAACCTCAAAGACTAGGGAATTAAAACCCTGCTTTTCTCTTTTAATCTATGTGCACACATTTACAAAATGTTGAGCAAATGCTATCGTGGTGCCATGGGAAACTGTCAATATTGATATTGCTTATAGATAAAGGGGACATACGCAGTAAAAACAGACCAAACAAACCAACTCAACAATTTTCAAGAATGCCAATTACAACCATTGTTAAGAACGGCTCTATTCAACATGCCTTTCACTAAGCATATCATTAAATCTGTGTCTTTTTAATTTAATTACAATTTGATGTGCAAAAGTGATGTATACTCTTAAAAGTTTCTAGTGCATGCTGTCTCAGATCACAACTTGTAAAATGATACCATTTTACTGACAGAGTTCAAACAGAGCAATGTGTCTAAATTGAATTTTCTTTTTATCATTCTGTGTAATGTTTAGAAGGAAATTATAAACAAAAATTCTTACTCATGTAGATTGCCATTATTATATCTTAATTACTGTTAAGTTTTTGTAGTAATTACAGACTGCCAATAAAGATATTAAAAGGACTTTTTTAAAAAATAAGCATTTCACTGTTTTATAGAAATATCCACGTTAGACATAGGTGCAGTAGTAGGGGACCATGAAATGACCCCAACTTAAAGCCAGGATATGCAAACTTAGCCTATGGGAAAAATTACAAATATATGATTAAATTTAAAATATTTTGTTCAAATACTAAAAAAAATTTACTGTTAAAATGCACAGAAAAATGAAAAACAGTGCTTTAATATACTGTGACTTAAAAAATAGTAACATCAAAGATTTAAATGTTTTACTTCTTTGAAAGAAAAATACCAGGAGTAGTTTGAATAATTCTTGCCTTCTCATTTTATATGGCTTCACAATCTGCAATACTTTTTTCTAAGTCTGCTTTAAACATTTTATCCTTTCATTTTCAAGTTAGGCAATATTCCTGAGAGTTCCTTTAACATGAAATCCTTTCTAGCATCGATTCCTCTAGAACATCTTAACTCATTTTGTCACAACCACATGGCTCACTTTGTTCATCCAGCTGCTAATCGAGAGTCTCTTAAATGGTAATGGTTTCAATAGGGCCCAGTCAGTTACTTCTATATTTGCATTCAATTTGAATTTTACTTCTAGACTTGTATCACTTTTCATTTCCTTACTGCACTTTCTTTATCCTTGGAGTTTCCTCTTTTGATTCATTTTTGTAAACTGTCAAGAAAGTTTAGCATTGAGAAATAAGGAGACGACACATCTACATGTTTTGCTGTCTGTGTGTGAGATTAATAACAGATATGCAGTGAGCTATAGTGAGTTAAACCCTTCAAATAAATCTATATGTCTTATTTAATATGATTTGTGGACTAGAGAGCTATCATCAGTTGAACTGTATAAAACTAACCACAGTAAATTTAGCAAGATAAAAAGATATCATTTAAATTCCCCAAATTAATTGGAGAATTAAATTCCCCAAATATTTGGAAATTAAATTAAATGGCATAACCATTTTGTATAACCCATGGATCAACAATATTATCATATTGGAAATCACAAAATACATTGATTTAGATAAAAATGGAAATATAACCATAAAGAATTTATAGAATGTACATAATTTTTTTCAGAAATAAATTTATAATATTAAATATTAGGAAAGAGCAATTTAATTCCCCTAAAATATTAAATAAATTAAATACAAAAATAAAACTATAAGCCAATGAAATGTGGTGGTGTTTTTTCACCTGCAGGTTGAGCATAGGGATTCATGCATGTTAAGCAAGTGTTGTACCACTGAGATAAATTCAAATCCTAGAGTCAATGACTGAAAACACACACACACACACACACACACACAAATAGAGGAAATAATTTAAATTTTGCTATAATACCCCAGCCAGACTAATCTTCATAAAATGGGAAAACATCACTTCTCAATGAGAGAAATATAATTCACTTTTAAAGATAATTGGAAGATATTGTGACAATATATTTAAAAATTTAGAATAAATAAATAAATTTAAAGAAAAGACACAAATTAAGGCAGCCCACACCAGAAAAAGATATAACTTGAAAACCTACAAAGTTTTAAAGAAATTTAATTTGTTGTTAAAAGCTTTCTCACAAAGGAAACCATTTATAAGCATCTATGCTAATGAAGTATATCAAAATTTTTGGAAATATATCAATACTTCTCAAACTTCGCTGGAAAATACAAAAAGAGAAAAACACCATCTTGTATTATGAAGTCTACAGTACTCTGAGCCTTGAAATAGGAAAACATAAGAAAGAATAATTACACTCTCTGACTTACAAGGGTTTGCTTTATAATTTTTAAACTCTACTAATGGTACAAAAGCAATATGCATTCAGTAAAAACCATACTTTGAATTTGGAATTTTAATTTATTCCAGAGCTAGTGATATGTAGTATGGTATTCTCCTATGGTGTTGGGCAGCAACAGAAAGACACAGGCCCCATGGACTCACAGGTTCACAAGTGTAAATAATCAGAATTTGCTAAATTGGATGTATTAAATGCATTTTTTTTTAACTTTTAACATGTATAACTTTGGATGGATTTATCAAGATGTAACTCCACTGTAACTTAAAGATCATCCACAAATAAATCTTAGTCATAAATTTTGTCATAAAAAATCCTCAACAATTAGCAAGTTTAATCCAAACATAAATAAATAGGATAAAAAATCATGACTCTTTGGAGTTTATCCTAAACATGCAAACTTTGTTTAAATTTCAAAAACCAGACAATGCAATTCACAGGATTAACAGATTAAAAATGAAAACATGTTCATTTCAATAAATGCAAAAAAACCAACGCATTCATAATAAAAATTTTCACAAAAGTGAAAATAGAAAGAAACAATTTTCTTAAGATGATGAAGAGTAATTTTTGAAAATGAAGAAGAAAAATACAAAGGAAAAAAATATCTAATTGAGGGCATACTTTAAAGTGGAGGACTAAATTCTTAACCCCTAAATATGAAAGCAAGGCTAAGTTGTTCATTCTCACCAATTCTCTTCCTTAATCTAATCAGTCTACCATGGCTCATGCCTAACAAAATACAGCAATAAAGAAAATTTAGGTAGGGGGACTAGTTCAGTGATAGAGCAGGCAGACCTCACCTTAGGCAGTGGGGTTCCATCTCCACACCACAGGAAGAAGGAAGAGAGGTGGAGTGAGGGGGAGAGAGTGAGGGAGGGAGAGGAGAGGAAACAAAGGAGGGAGGAGGAAGGAAATATAAAGTGATTAGAAAGAAAAAAAAAACACCTTTATTTATACAATACATACAACCTGTAGAAAAACTTACGATATTTATTCAAAAACCACTAGAACTATTATTTAACATCAGCAAGGATACAGGATATAAGTCCAGTATGCAAAAAAAATGTTGATTGTATTTCTACATACCAGCAGCCAATAATCTGAAACTGACATATAAATAGCATTTTCAATGCAAGCATCAAAAATTAAACTATTGCAGGACAAATGAAATAAAGGCTATGTAAAATCTATGCGCTAAAACTACAACATTGCATAGAGAAATTTCAAAAGAACTAAATAATTCATGAAATGTACCATCTTCATGGAGCAGGAGACAATTTTAGTATGTAAAGGGAAAAAGAGGTTGATGGAAACTTGAAAAGTCAATCAAAAGTTTAGGTTAGATATTGAAAAGATAAAGTGAGGAGCAAAAAATATTTATAAATTAGGAGGGCTGGATCATTAAGAAATGATGAATTTTTAATGCAGTCTTCTGTGTCATCTTCAATATGTATCCTTCACCCACTCTGGGAGCCCATGTGTAGCAGTTAAGAAATTATGCTATAGGAGGTTTGAATAAAGTGCAGAGTTAGTCCAACCACTTCAAAAAATTAAGTTTACTGAGACTGCTAGTGATCAAGTAATTCTATCAGACTTTTTTCCCCTGGAGAATCAGGAATGGCAAGAGACTAATAAAGTGGAGAAACACCTAGAACTGGATTGCCTGCAGAGAAAAAAACTAATTTTTCAAAAGTTTACCCAACACCAAAAAAACCTTGTGATTGGTGTTGGGTAAACTTTTGAAAAATTATTTTTATTCCCAATTCTTCTACCCAAGACTAAGGTATGTCCCAAATTGTCTCTCAAACATTTCTAATGAAGAGCATCATCTGAAATATTGTGGAATTATAATTTAATCATTTTATTCATTCATATCCAGAATATTTATACTTGAATTGTGAGATGTTAAAAATTATACCACAAAATAATATGTGAGTAGTATTTCCAAATTGGAATAACTCACATACAAATATAGTTCAGTTTTACAAAATTCTAAAGTTTTTGAAAGGCATTAATAAAGTATGAAAAAGCAAGTTAAAGTTTTTAACCCTCTAAAACTTAAATAAGAGTTTGAAACATGATATATCAGGAAAGACTAGATTCTTTCTCTTGAAGAGCTCTTGAAGGTAAAGTTAGCTAATCTTGAGAAGGTCATGTATTTTATGTTGAATTATGAAAATAATGTTTCACTTTCCTCTTTAAATTTCATGTTTCTGTATTTACACTGATAACCATGCTACTAAAAACAGAATAACTAAAAAACGTTTTTTATCACACCTGGAAAAAAAAGAAAATTTGTTTTTTATAATGCTAGTATTACATGAATATTCGATTTATGAATGAATCAAATGTGTTCCTCACCTCTCCATGCATATGCTTAATTCAGTATGTGTACCAAATCTAGGCACAATTTGCGTCACTTAAGAAAATTTGTATTTATTTCTATGGCAATGCACATCATTATTTCAACTGTAAATACATAGTTATTAACTTTATTACTCCCAAGATCAAAGCCAGAAGTTTTTTAGTTTGTTTATAATATATCCCAGGAAGTTAAGGGAATGCTTGCTCTTCAGGAAACAGAGGAGGAATCAGTATTATTAAAAATCGGATTGAAGAAAAAAAAATGAAAGAACATTTAAAAATTGGATTAGGTATTATAAAACCTTTCTCAACAAATTTTATGTCTATGTTTTAAAATGTAACAAGGATAAAAATATTGTCTCATAATTCTAATTTATACTCATGATTTATGACATGACATAATATTTGATATGGTCTAGTTCCATTTTGTAGTCAGAGACAAGTTTTCAAAAATATTTACATAGTAGCTTTATGAATATTAAAATATGCTACTTAGTGTTCAACAAAAATTTCTCGAACAGTAGGAATACTCTTTTTCAGAAAGACTCAGGGTTCACTAACTTCAACCCTAATACAAATGTTACCTCATAGTAATGTTAACCCTTTATTTTCAGTTTTATTAACATCAAAATTTTCTCTTCACTTGAAGGTATAAGCTGAAATTTTAGCATCAAAATACTAATACTAACCAGAATCTATTTTCAAATTGTCTCATTTTAAACAGAACACTTAATTCAGTCTTTGCTTCACTTAGATTGCATGTGTGGTGAAATAATAAGAAAAATAGTGGATGGATGGCTTTTTAGATGTCCTGAAAATATTTCTAGTGAGTATCAGAGAATGATCATTACCTGGCTCACAAAAGTCACAGCACTTCTCCTATTCACTGCATATCCCAAGCCTTTCCCTCCAAATATTTTGATGATCCCTTTACAGAATCAGCATAGCAGTGCTTTCAAATTTAACTATTGCAGAGGCTATTTTTTTCTACCAGTCTATGTTTTGGGTGCATTTTTCTAATATGCAATAAATGTATTTATGTGGGTTTGTTTCTGTGTCTTCTATTCTATTCCATTGGTCTTCTTGCCTGTTTTGGTGCCAATCCCATTCTATTTTTGTTACTATAGCTCTGTAGTATAATTTAAGGTTTAATAGTGTGATATCTCCTGCTTCTCTTTTCTTGCTAAGGATTGCTTTGGCTATTTTGGACTTCTTATTTCTCCAAATGAATTTCATGACTGCCTTTTCTATTTCTATGAGAACATCATTAAAATTTTGATTGAAATTACATTAAATCTGGATAGCACTTTTGGTAATATGGCCATTTTTTATAATACTAATTCTGCCTATCCAAGAACATGGGAGATTTTTCCATTTTCTAAAGTTTGCTTCAGTATTTTTCTTCAGTGTTCTGCAATTTTCAGTGTAGAGGTCCTCTGGAAATGCATGTGTAGTAGAATGAAATTTAAGCCCTATCTTTCACCCTGCACAAAACTTAACTCAAAGTGGATCAAAGACCTAGGAATTAGACCAGAAATTTTGTGCCTACAAGAAGCAATTGTAAGCCCAACACTCCAACACGTTGGCTTAGGAATCAACTTCCTTAACCAGACTCCTAAAGTACAAAAGGTAAAATAAAAAATCAATAAATGGGATGGCATCAAACTAAAAAGCTTTTTCACAGGAAAGAAAACAATCAAGAATGTGAACAGAGAATTGGAGAAAATCTTTGCCACCTACACCTCAGATAGGGTGGTAATTTCCAGGAAATACAAAGAACTCAAAAAACTTAACACCCAAATAACAAATAACGTAGTCAATAAGTGGACAAAGGAACTAAACAGACACATTTCAAAAGAAGAAATATGAATGGTCAACACATATATAAAAATATGTTCAATATCTCTAGTAATTAGAGAATTGTGAATTAAAACTTCACTGTGATTTCACCTCACACCAGTCAGAATGGCAATTATCAAGAATATATGTAACAAATGTTGGCAAGGGTGTGTGGGAAAACGTACACTCATACATTGCTGGTGGGACTGCAAATTGGTGCAATCATTCTGGAAAGCAGTATGGATATTACTCAAAATATTAAGAAAGAAACCACCTTTCGGTCCAGCTACCCCATTACTCAATATATATCCAAAGCAATTAAAATCAGCATACTACAGTAACACAGCCACATCAATGTTTACACAGCACAATCACAATAGCTAAGCTATGGAGACAAACTAGGTGTCCTTCAACAGATGAATAAATAAAGCAATTGTTATACACACACACACACAAAATGGAATATTACTCAGACATAAAGAAGAATGACTTTATGATATTCTCCAGTAAATGGATGGATCTGGAGATTGTAATACTAATTGAAATAAGGCATTTCCAAAAAAAACCAAAGGTCGTATGTTTTCTCTGATATGTGGAAGCTAACCCACAATAAGTGGAGGTGAGGGAGACAGGAGATAGAAGTCCATTGGATTGGACAAAGAGGAATGAAGAGAAGGGAGGAAGGATAGGAATAGGAAAGACGGTGAACTGAATCTGACATAACTTTCCTATGCACACATATAAATACCACAGCGAATCTCACCATTTTGTGCATTCATAAGATAAGAGTCCTAATTAGAATAAGATATATGCCATGCTTGTATAATTATATCAAAATTGACTTACTGTCATGTATAACTAAAAAAAAGCAATAAAAATAATATTAATAAAAATTTTACTATTTCAGTCTTCTCACAAACTTATTTCAAAATCACTTCTCCAACTCACTTCTCTATATCTATACTTTCCTACTTTCATTCTATCCTCTTTAACTTCTGAAATTCTACTACTTATGTAAGAATGTAGCATTCATTCCAATATTCATTTGCTGTTATGTAAGTTTTTAATTTAATAAAGCCTGAATCTCTTATCCATGCTTGTGGGGGTGCTGTGTTTGGGATTGGGGTTGATGACTACATGGCTATAGCATGCTCTGTACCTGGAAAGTTTCTGTGCCAAGGCATAGGATGCCCGGTTGCTATGGTAATTCCCTCCATGCTAGAGTCTTATCAGCTTTGACCTTATTCTTAGGCACATAGCTCCTGGGAATAAAGGAACTTGCTTGCTTGATAACTACAATGTTTCACCAAGCTCTCTGCTTCTGGAGCTGCCTGCCAAACAGTAACTTCAGACAATGGACCTTCTTGAGAACTACACAAAGCTCCTAACATTGCATATTGTAACTATGAAATGTAACTGCAGAATAAGCAACCTTACTGATACTCTAAACAATAATGTGGTTATGGTACTAATGACCTAATGTAACCTATTGGTTTAAATAATCGTGGCCACTCTGCCACTTTCCCTGCCTCTGCACCTTGTCTCTCTGTCTCCTTAATATTATTCTTTACAACTGGTGACCAACATTGGGCATGAGAAGAATTCTCTCCCCAAAAGTCCTCCCAGTCCACAGAGAGTTTGGGACAACAGAATTCGCCTTAATAGAGACCCTTCCAGACATTGACAAGTAACAGGGGAAGAGAGTAGCTTACTTATGCCTGGAACAGGTTTTTGACATGCGTCTCTTTCATTGGCTGGTACTGATCCTTAATCAGTAGGCTATGGGTAAATGTCTATCCCTATCTGACGCGAAACAATGTCATCAGGCTGAGCTTTCTCTCCTACTTAGCAAGGCTGGACATACTGTAAGTGACAATGATCTTACTGCCTTGCTGACAGAGATAAGCTCTTGTTGTCCTTTTTATCCAGAAAGTGGGACACTAAATTTAAAAGACTGGGAGAAAATAGATGAAACACTACATGAGAAGCCACAAATTTCTATTCCTGTGCTTCAAACTTGGTTTCTCTGTAGAGATGCAATTGATATAACCTCTATTTATCAACCTGCCTTCTCTTCTCCTTCTGTGCCTGGCTATGCACATGCAGCCCCTTTAAATCTGTGCCCCCCACCCCCCAGCAGCGGCACTGCCCTGGCAACAACACTCTGCCAGGAGCTGTCCTGGAGCCTCTCACACATGTGACTCCTCTAACTAATTCACTGCCATTGCCTTCATGGTCACTTGTGACTACCCTAACCCTAGCTAGATCCCAGTTAACTGAGTGTTTGGAACAAGCTGTGGATGATGGGGAGTGTCATAAAGTACTCGCCTGTACTATTAAGGTAAATTCTGCTAACCAACCAAAATATGAACAGTTAACTTTTGCCGTATTTAAAGAGCTACAACTTTTAAATGAAAGGGAAAATACAAGGTTTAACTCTACTGTCATTGAAACATGTGTAACAGTTACTGCAAGTAGACCTAAATTAACTCTTTGTTTAAATGAGCAGTCAATTTCAAGGTTATTGGACACCGATACTAATGTCACGGTGATATATACTTTTATGGTATGGCTTTATGCATGGCCTCAAGAGGCCACCCCAGTCTGGGATAAAGGAAACAAAAATAAACAAGTGTCCAAAAACTCCATGCTCTATTCTTTCCAGTTCACAACAAATCTTTACTTATATTCAACCACACCTGGAAACTGTTACAAGATTTACAAGATTCAAAACAAAAGAAAAAATAACTCTCCACAAAATATGTAAACTACAACACCATGCTTTAAGAGAATTATCTTATAATAGGAAGGGAAAAATGGTTACAACAGTTTTACTTACCTTTTAACTTCTGCTGGATCTCTAACTTTCCTAGCCTTATATTTAAAATGTAAATTAAAGGACCTACAAGATTTACTAGGCTTATTAAAGAAAACAGTTAAGATAGAAGGAAAAAAAGTATATCTTATAAATCCAAACTGCTTGGTTGACTCTCTTCTGTGTTCAGCTGGCTTTCTTGACCAGTTTCTCCCTAATGTCACAGCACAGAAAGACAAACATTCTAAATGTACAAGCTTTATTTTTGAAAAAAGTTTTTTCTTAAAAATTTCACAGGCTTCCAACTGGCTCTTATCTGAGCTAAAATTACACTCTGACCTGATAAAATTTAGTATTACAGTGATGTAAGTTTTAAATAGTCTATATAAGTTGATGTATTTTTCTGATCAGTCTTGTTTTATCTAACTAAAAAGGTTTTTACATTCTGTCTTTATCCAAGACCAATTTATCCAAAATTAACTCTCAAATACATTCAAAAATTTATTTTAATAAATCCTTAAGAGAATATAAATATGGTTATGTTGGAACCGTGAGTCTGATAAGTATCAAGAACAAAAATGCTGCTAACCTGAAACACTTGACTTCAGTGTCCATGATACCTGTTAAGATTTCTATACCTAACATTTCTAATTATACAGGGTATATATATATATATATATATATATATATATATATATATATACACACACACACACACACATATATGTATATCATCTTGTACTTGATATCAAAATTGACATTTAGACAAATGAACACTAATTAATAAAAATTAAAATAAAAATGGATCCAAATTACTAAATTCAAATCAAGTAACAAATAAAAATCTAAATGTCTTTATGGTTCTAACTTATGGGTTTTTCTAGGTGACCAAACAATAAAACTTTAATTTCTAAAAAAAATCTAAAATATAATATAATATCCATTACTAAATTTTTTCTTCAACAAAACAGGGATGATTAATACTATTAATCATGTTTTTCTTATGTTTTTATGTTACAATTAAAATAAGTAAATTAGATTTAACAAATATGGGATTAATTTTCATAATGTAGTTTCTTAAAAACAAAAATTACAGCTAATGCAAAACTGATCTCTCATTTTTTTCCAGTTGTTAAAGAAACAGGACACTGCCTCCTTTCTTGGTTTAACACCTTCTTGAAAACAGGCTTTATAAAAAAATTAGGAAGGATTATCAACAGTAATGGTGAATCACTTTTCAATATCTAATAATGTGCCATTGTCATTGATAGTTTTTGTTAAAACACCTTATGCTTCTACAACAGTAGTTACTAATTATAATAAAAAATTATATATGCTATATTTTTCATTTTTCAGGCTATGATATTTTGCCTTTTACTACTTTGTATGCTCAATTAATTACTGATGGTCATACTAAAATTTTATCCTTAACAGACATGGACATTCATGTTTTATGCCTTACTTATGGAAAAACTTTGTATCTCCAATATTTACAGTTCTTCTTTTACTATCAAGTTGTATTAACAATTTTTTTTAGAACCAATTGACCTTTACATGCCTCATGATGGAAAATTCTATTTGTTATATCAGGTTATACATTTCTCTACTTCCTTAATTTTTAATCATTCCTCTTATAAATGAATTAAAGGTGTATACAAATAGAGGTAAACAAAGAGGAGTAATATCTGTTCTTATTAATGATAAATGGACTGACTATTATACCCTACCTCAAATCTCTCCACAGCAAGCTGAGTTAACTACCATTGTCCTGGCACTAAAACTATTTTCTACTACTTCAAACATTGTTACAGATTCTCAATATATAACTAAACTTGTTCCTCATATTTTTATAGTTGTATTATGCCCTCCTTTGGATTCCAATTTACTATCTCTTTTGTTAACCCTTTTAACTCTTTTATAGCGCCACATGTCTCCTATCTTTCTCTCTCATATACAAAATTCCTGGACCTTTGATGGAAGGTAACGCTTACATAGATAAAGCTATAAAATCCCTTTGTCCTTTATTTTCAGATGCTGTGAAATCCCATGGATTATTTCATCAAAATGCTTGATCACTAATGAAAATGTTTTCCATCTCTTCTCAACAGGTTCATGCTGTAGTCAACAACTTTTCTCACCTTTTGGGCCCCTATGTAAAAATCTGTAAATTCATGAAGCCTATGTTCTAATAGGCTTTTTTAGTTTTGAAAAAAGTTTTTTTTTTTTTTTTTTTTGCAAATGGATGTTATTCATTTCCCTCCTTACTTCTTTCTTCATGTTTTTATTGATACTCATTCTGGGTTCATTTGGGCTAGAGCCCAAAGGTCTGATAAGGTATCTACTTACATTTCTCATTTATTACTTTGTTTTGCCACCATGGGCAAGCCTATCATTTAAAAATGGATAAGGCCCCTACATATACATCTCGTGCTTTCACACAATTTTGTAATCAATAAAATATAATTTAAAATCATAAAATTCCTCATAATTCTACTGGACAAACTTTGGTAGAATGAGCACATTGTACTCTTAAAACTTGTCTTTAAAAAGGGGGGAGGGGAATCTAGCCTCTCTCATATTAATAATGCTTTAGATATTGTTTTATTTATAGTTAATGCACTCAACATGCAATATAAAGTTAATATTCACAACTCATCTGCTTTGGATAGACATTTTATTCCCAAATAGCCATTACAAAAAAATTTATGTAAAATATAGGGTTCCCCCAAACCCAGGATGATAAGACCCTATGCTTCTGATCACACGGGGAAAAGGATAGACTGCTATGCTTACACCAACAGGTTCAGTTTGGATTCTATCTCCATGCATGAGATCTATCAACTATGAATGGACATCAGGGACTTCACAACCTGATCCCCACGTTTTGTTTGATTGTGAATGAAGAGAATCCCACCAAACAAAAGGACAATGATCACTCTCCTTCAAAGAGAAAATACACTGAAAGAGGATCTCAAGCTACTAGACTTCCAGTGACTTGAGGAGATACAAAATGACTAACAGCATCAGCTCAACATGGGTTGGCTCAAATGGGGTTAAAATGTACTCCAGAAAATTTAGCTACTGCTTTGATTGCTAAACTCACACAAAACTCTGTAAATGCTTTGGTCTTAACAATAATGTCATTCTATTTTTGTACCCCAGCTAGGGAAATTCAGTACAGTCAGACTCCTTAACTTCTAAAACCCATTATAATATCTGGGTTTGCTTGGCTAAAATTGTTATATACCTACAAAAATATCTTCTGGTACCTATTGTTGTCTTAAAGGCTAACTGTGTTCTTACCATCCCTATAGGATTTAATAGGCCAAAATCCTGCCTAATACATTCATAAAAGGGCTATTCCCCTTGATAAAAACTGTGATGATTCAGTGAGCCTTCTCCTTAAGGCAAAATTTGCTCCCTCGAACAGCTCTCAGGGCTTACAAAACCACTATAAAACTGGACTATACTATGGTAAATAATATTAATCATACCTCTATGACAATTAATATGCTTCATGAAAAACAAAAACAACATTGTCAAACCATACTTGACAATTGGGCTGCAACTGATTATTTGTTATTACATCATAAAAGCTGACAGGAGTTTAATAATACGTGTTGCTTTAACTTAAGTGATAAGAGTAATTATATTTCAAAGGAGTTAGATTACTTCAATGATATCATTGATAAGTTCTGACAAGATGATGGAGGTTTAGACTTATTGGATTGGCTAACTTCCTGGTTATCCAGCTTTACTTGGGTCAAACAATTATTCATAGGTGGATGTTTACTAATACTAGGATTGTTGTGTTGTGCTTGCTATTGTCAATGCCTACCCTATTTTTTGCCTCCACCAGTATTAAGAAGAAAACAAATATTATTCATCCGAAAGGCCTTAACAAAACAATAAAGGGGAGCTGTAGGAGTTCTGTGTTTGGGATTGAGGTCCCTGATGACTTCATGGCTGTGGCATGCTCTTTGCCTGGGAAAGTTTCTGTGCAAAGGCATAGGGTGCCCGGTTGCTATGGTAATTCCATGCTAGAGTCTTATCAGCTTCAACCTTATTCTTAGGCACATAGCTCCTGGGAGTAAAGGAACTTGCTTGCTTGATAACTACAATGTTTCACTGAGCTCTAGTACTCCTGGAGCTGCCCCCAGAAGAGCAACTTCAGACAATGGACCTTCTTTACAACTGCACAAAACTCCTAACATTATACATTGTAACTATGAAATGTAACTGCAGAATAAGCAACCTTACTGATACTCTAAATAATAATGCTGTTATGGTACTAATGACCTAATGTAACCTATTGGTTTAAATAAATGTAGCTGATTGGACAAAGAGCCACTCTGCCACTTTCGGTGCCTCTGCACCTTGTCTCTCTGTCTCCTTATTATTATTCTTCTTTACAAGTGCTAGTTGATTATATTCCTTTTAGGGCCCATGTTCAAAAAGTGCAGAATAAATTTAGAAGTTCCTGTGTACATATCTGAATAATAAGTTCATACTGATGATGATGCATTAATGATGGTGTCTGATCCATCAGGGTTTTTTTTCCTCATTAGCTAAGTGATGGATGCTCTTTTACCCCAACTCATAATATATGTTGTCCAAATTTGTGTTTCATCTTATTTTCAAATCATGGTATGCTTTGAATCTTAAAGTCATTCTAAAATAGTCAAATATCAAATACAAAAAGCTTACTGTATCTTTTTTGAGCTGGCCAGCCATGTCTTTATCATTGGATTCTATCACTAGAGAAAAGGTTTAGAAGTGAGCTGTTCTTAGACATAAAAAATGTAAGGCAGATGGCTAAGGGCACCTCAGTATACTATCTTTAGAAAAGACAGAAGAATATACAAGGGCTGCAGTGGCCCATGAATGAGCAATAGGCAAATCAAGTTAAGAAATAAATCTTCAGAAAAAAAAAACGAAAATGAATAAAATTAAGCATCATTCTGAAAGAAATTTTGTCTATATACAGTCAGAATGTTATTATTTGGATGAGAGGTGTCCCCTGAAAGCTCAGGTGTGAGACAATGCAAGAAAGTTTGCAAGAGTAATGATTGGGTTATAGCCTTAGCCTAATTAGTAAATGATTCCCTGATGGGACTAACTGAAGCGAAAGGGTGTGGCTGGAGGAGGTGGGAATTAGGGCGTGGCTTTGGAGTATATATTTGTATCTGGCTAGTGGAGTGTCTCTCTCTCTCTCTCTGCTTTCTGATCACCTTAATGTGGACTGTTTCCTGCTGCCACCTTCTCCTGCCATGATGTTCAGCCTCACCTCAAGCCCTGAAGAATGGAGCCAGCCTTCTATGGACTAAGACCTCTGAAACCATGAACCCTCAAATAAATTCTTCCTCTTCTATAATTGTGGTGGTCAGATCCTTTAGTCACAGCATCAAAAAAGCTGACTAAGACACAGGGTTACACATGGACATAGCAAAAAGAAGAGTTATAAAGAACATAAATATTCCTTTCTTACATGGCTTTTCAATAAGGAAAAAATAAACCATTTAATAAGGTGTAGTGTGTGTGTGGGGGCGGTCTGACTATTGTTTGTGGAGGAGGAGAGAACCTATTTGCTTGCTATGTACCAATACATATTTAAAAAGAAATATAAAATAAGTAGAGTAAATGTTAGTTCATCAATTTTATTGCTTATGATGTATACACACAAAGGAAAAGATATACACATTTTAATGGATTATTATAAAATGAATACCTGTGAAACCACTCCCTCAAATCCAGAAATATATCATTACCTATCTTCTGGAAACCACCCCTTGCTGCTTCCTGTAAGAACCCCTTCCCTTCCCCAGAGGCAACCACTGGCATGACTTTTGTGAGAAGAGTGTAATTCAGTGTCTACATGTCTTTATCACATGTATGTATCCTTATGCAACAGTTCTGTTTTCCCCATTTTAGAATGCTTTATGATTAAAATCAAATGGCATTATTTAATTACTGCTTCATTTTTTAACAATTATAGCTGTAATATTGATCTTATCTATTTTCTGTATCCTTATTTGATCACAGTAAGACTAAATCCAGCATGTCAGTAAAGTTCAGCATATCCAGCTCAATATCAAAACACTGTACTTTGGGGTATCATTGTCTGGGCAGCAGCACATTCTGAGAACTCTAGTTCTGGCCTCTTCAGCCTTTCCCAAAATTTAATACTTGGTTCCCTGAAGTACATATCTCTCTTCTCAAAATCCCTCAGTACTTTAAAGTATGCAGGTTTTTGTTATAGGTCATTGAACTCTAGTGACATCCAACATTTTTACAAATTGATAAACTGGTAGAAAATTAACTCTAAGTAAGAAAACTTTGAGTTAAATTTAATTTCTTACTCTAATAAGTAGAATAAGAAAACTTTTCCTGCAAAGGTGAGATAAAAATATTTTAGGCCTTGTAGACAGTACACTGTCACAAATACCCAGCTCTGATGTTGTAGTGAGAGTAGTCATAGGCCATATGGTAAATGAAAAAGGAAAAGGGGAAGGAATAGGAGACATAGAACTATATTACAATCAAATTTTATTTATGCAAATAGGCAATTGAGCATAGTTTTCTGACCTATAGTGTAAGGAAAAGATAACCCAGAATTTGATGAACATATGATTAATCAAAATGAAGATGCATATATAACATTCCCACAATTTTCATTTTGATTTGCTAAATAATAGGAAACATCACTTGAGTAAATATGATTAATAAAAAAAAAGTAATTCTCAGTGAATTAGACAAAGGGGAATGAAGGGAAAGTGTTCTGTAGAATATAATTTATTTGAAATCTTATAAACTATTCTTAATTAAATTTTGTGAAATTCTCTAATATTTTAAGATGCTCTGCTTTATTTGAAATTAGACAGTTACCATTCTAAGAAATAGTACTTTTTTTAGTACTGGCTTAGAAATATATTTTTGGCATACTGTCGAATGTGATTTTTGGTATCATGCCATTTTCTTTGCAACAAATAATCTAATGTTTAAAAATATTTGCCATTGCAAGATTGTAGTATGCCTTCTTACCTGAACTGACTTTTGCCATTATCTTAACCTCAAACTGACTTGCATTACTTCTGTTAATAATGTTTTGATCCTAATAGCCACATGGATCCACAAGTGGGCTAGAAATCACGATTTTCCAAATGCCTAGGAAGGAAAGAAGAATCTACTACCAGTAAGTACTAGTAATGTCCTCCACATATATCCTTTCAAGATTTTAAATCTAAACATAGGTGTGTTTTCTTTTATTTATTTCATCAACCTATCTACAAGGTAGTCAAACTAGTAACAGAAACTAATACATATTTTTTAAAAAATATAAGCAATATCAAAAATGTTGAAATCTACCCAAAATTATATATAAATATAATATATATAGATTTTTACCATGATGTTATAATACTAGACTCCATAAGCAAATAAGTCAATGATGATAGTAAATACAACAAAAATATTTCTAACCATTATAATATTTATATTATCTATTTAAATTTCTGAATTGTCAAGGACAAAAAGAAAACTATTGGTAGATAAGTAAATAAGAAAGTAGAAGATAGAACTATCCTTTTCTTTTGTTTATATCAAAGTACTCTCCTCAGTTGATTTCACAGGACAACATAGCATGCCAATACTTAATTTCATCCTCATTTCATATATATATATATATATATATATATATATATATAATGTGTGTGTGTGTGTATCAAAGGCCCAGAAACAAATGCCAAAAATTAAAATATAATGAAATCACAATAAAAATTATTATAATAATGCCAATAGTGATAATTAGCTCATGATTGCCTACTACAGGAAAGCACAGCTACAGACTCATTTATTTTTCACAACAAACTTACAAGATAGATTACTCCTTTTTCCTTATTACAGATGAGGAAAATGAGGCACCATGAGGTTTAATAATTTTCACAAAGTCACATGTGGAAGGCCATCCTTACATGTGATCGAGTTACCTCCCCCACTGGGGGAGAGGCACTTAGACACATCTTTGTGTTCAGAGCTTT
>NW_026000211.1:5385835-5391305 GCF_001458135.2 Marmota marmota marmota | reverse complement strand
TTTTTTTTTTTTTTTTTTTTTTTTTTTTACCACAGATTTAGTAAAGAGAATAGCCACTTCTAAGTCTCTATGGGTTAAGTGACTACTTTAAAATTGGTCATTACTAAAGATCTCAAAGTATATCTCATACCTAAGATATATATCTGATGAAGAGAAATAGAATATGACAAATTTTCACATTTATACTGTTTATTCATACTGCCCATGATTTGGCAGAGAGCTCGCCAATATAATTGGGAAAGTATAAGTCATTAAATTTTGAATTATTAAAACTGAATTTGAAGAGGAAGGAAGGAAAATGGGAAAGTAAGGGAAGGGGATGGAAGGGAGAAAAGGAGGAAGGAAGGAAGGGAGAAAGAGAAAGTTCTGGAAGGTGGTGTTTAACCAGGGAATAGTGATCAGTATTCATCAGACCATCTTGTTTCTCTGCATCTGCTTCTCTTTGTTTACCTCAAGAATCATCACTGTTGTAGTACTTTCTGTGAAGGGGTTGACATTCTTAGAAAAACCTGCATCTGAAGGAAAGTGGTTGGTCTGGTGACCAGGCCCTCACTAAACTTAACCAACCAGAGCTCACTTTTGAAGCCTTTAGACTTGAAATCATCTGTAAATTGTGTTCCTGCATCAGAAACAATGTTCTATAATATGTATCTTTGTTGAATAAGGGATTCAATGTAGAAGAAGCACTGCTAGAAAGAAAGGCAAGTTCACATCTTCAAGTCCTTTTTGTTTGATTTTGCTTTTCCCCAGTGAGTCTTAACCATGTCTCATTTCTCTCCGGAAGAAGCCAACTATGATCAAAGGCCGTATCAGGAGGTAGCAATGTTTGCCGTGGCTGTTAACATACAGCAGGGCGTATATTGGCCTTGTTGAAAGAAAGTCCTTGCTCAACCTATGTAGCACTTCCAGTCTCTGCGTCATGACTGTTTTGTATATGCTGTGACTGAGGAAAGATATTAACTAATTCACCAGATGGGCCATCTCGTCAGTCATATTTTTGGTTAAGAGCCCCCTAGTGGGTATTTATATGGAAAATAAACATTTTCACATTCTGGTCCATTTTGAGAATTTCAAGCACAAATCATTCCCTTAGAGTCACAACCTTGCAACATGAATAGTTGATTGTGGCCCTGATCTCACCTGTCCTCCAAGAAGTGGGATATTGCTCATGGATTACCATCTTGGTGGAGAGGGAGAGTTCAGAGGCTTTCACAGTTCAAAAAATATCAATATGGATTCTTCCAATTGTCAATTTTATATCCTCTTAGCACATATTTTGTGTCTTGGGAAATAAACACAGAATGGGTCTACAATTCCCATAAAAGTGGATTTGAGCCAAGAGAACACTCAAAATGGTAGGAATGCTGAGTCTCTATTAACAAGTTCTGGATAGTCACTTTGTGATAATGTTATATTTCCCTCTAGAGATGGCTTCAAGGAAGATTTATAATATGTTTTTTTCTTATGGACTGAATTGTATCTCCCTCAAATTCATATGTTAAAGTCCTAATGCTCTTGGGTCAGGATGTGAGTATATTTGAAGACTTTTACAGAGATAATTTTACAGAGGTAATTAAGCCAAATTGAGGCCAATTGCATGGATCTTAATCAAATCTGAATAGTGTCTTTGTAAGAAGAGAAAATTCAGACACATTAAAAGCACCAAATATACACTTGGAGAAGTGACCATATGAAGAGACAGAAAGAAGGCAGCTATCTGCAAGTGAATGAGAGATTTGAGAGAAATCAAATCTGTGGACTCCTTCCTTGCTTTTGGACTCTGGCCTCCGGATATATGAAGCAGAGACTTGAGTTTATTAAACCACCCGGTGTGCAGTATTATGACACCCAAGCACACTCCTATAGTACTGTAATAATTTTCTTTTTCTACTATGATGTTAGCACAAACCTAGTAGTGTAAGAGAATACAAATTTATTATCTCATAGTCCTATAGGATAAATGTTGGAAATGGATCTTACTGAGCTAAAATTGAGTTGTCATTATGGCCACATTACTTTCTGGATGCTTTATGGAGAAAAATGACTTTCCTAGTTTCTACATAACAACCATATTTTTGGACAAGTGGCCTTCATTCTCCATCATCAAAGCCAACAATCTTTCATCTGTCCAGCTATTCTTCCCCCATCACATTCTTTTCTTGGACTCTCATCCTCACCTCTCTTCAAATGTTAAAGATCAACTGATAACACTGGACTGACACAGATAATCCAGAATAATCTCCCTATTTAATGCCATTTGAGTGAGTCCAATGTAACTAAGATTCCACATGCAACCTTATTCCTCTTACCCTGTAATGTAACACTGTTTCAGAGAATTAGGATGTAGATGTCTTTGGGGGAAGAGCATTATTCTGCCTACCACAAGTCTTACTGCAAAGTTGTTGGAGAGTTCCTTAAAGAGCCTATATTCAGGAACTGGAACAATTGAGGAACTCTTGTGAATCCCCACAATAAGGACAGTCAGATTTCTTCTCACCAGACCCAGAAATTTTCTATTTATATAGATCAAGTAGTTCCTTAAGAGACCACCCCACATTCATTTACTTCATTTTTTGATAATTATTTCACATTTACTTCATTTTTTGATAATTAATATGGAAGATTAACTCTCCTTCCTTCCACAAATGTCCTGCTCAATTGTCTTTTTGCCAAACCCAATCAGTAGCTAGAGGTCTAGGGGGCCTCTTAGGGAAACTAGAGGGGTGAAGGAAGGAGGAGAGTGGGTCCTGCATAATAAGTGAGAAATTTCCGTCTTTTGATGGAGACCAGGAGGCACAGGTCTATCCTTCCTGATGAATAGATTTCAAAGGAATAGCATTCAAGTCCTTGAGAAAGATTCTCCTGAGTTACAGGAGATGTGTATACAAAGGGTGAGAGAGAGGATTTGAAATTATATACCCTTCTTATCAAATGTTCTGAGAAAGAAAGGTCAGGTAGAATAAACAGTAAATTCTGTTGATAACTTAACTTTCCAAGACTGGAAATCAAAGGGGGACTGGCTTGCCCCATGGGTGTGCCTTGAAGCTGCTAGAAGCCATGTCAAAGTTTGGTGAAATCTCCAAGTTTCGAATAGAGTATGCCTGGAAATTAAGTGTCATTACAGTCCATATTATCTTCCCCACATGGTTCTTGGTTAGAATTTGCCAGTGAGTGGTCCTCTCAAGAGATCTGGGCAACAAAAGACAAAGGGACTTTTCTTCTCTGGTTGTAAGCAGATGAAAGAACAATGAAAGATTTGAGCTTTAGAGACACTCCTGAAAATTATCAATAGTAACTTCCAGAAATATAATGGAGGGAAATGGAGATGTATGGCATATGCGATTATGTGTGTTCAGGAAGGCTAAGTGACCCATGTGGCTTATTGGAAAAAACTTCATGGAACAAATATTCTAGTATGGTCTCTGTCACTGTCAGGTGACCCTAGATAATTTATTGAAGGGACTTTCAGTTCCCTCATTTCAAAATAAAGCAGTTTGGCCTTGAGAATAAAAGGATATGAAGCATGTGAAGTTTTTATAAAGCAAATGGTATCCACACTGCTTCAGTCCACTTGGCTATGGTTCAAGTCCCATTTTATTTTTGAGCCCCTAGGCAGACATCCTATAACAATTTCAGAGACTTCTGGATAAGAATTTGCTTGATGCATTTTACTCAAATTTAAGATAAAAGACACTTTTTCAACATTTAAACTTTTATCTTAATCGCCTGGGTCTTTCATCACAATTTTGAAGCCTCACTTCTCTAAACTTGATGCATGTGCATTCATGTTTTTAAAATAGCACAAGAAATAGGCTCACATTCACTTTTTTCCTTATATTTTTGTCTTTTTAGTAAGACAGGATCACGAGGAAAGTGTGGTTGTGAACGTTGCTCCTGGTAGACAGCTGAGCTTGCAAGGAAATTAGTCACTAGCACTTTGCCTATATTTTACTTTTTCCGACTTCCCTAATTGCCTAAGGAGTATGTGACTTTAGGGTGGGGGTATACTTGCTTGACTTTCAGTCTGAGGTCTCATGTTCATCTGGCTAAGAGATGGGTTGTGTTTAATGGCTGCTGTAGGTACAGCTGTCAGGGGCTAAAATTTCCCCCACTGGCTTTGTTTTTGTGTCCTCTATTATCTTTGGGTTTCCCTTCAGACTTCCCTTAAAAAGGACCCTGGAGGCTTTTTCAGTTGCTATCCCCTGGTGTAATACTGTAGCTGCTGAGGAAGTGGCAAAGTTTGGGGGAGGAGAAGCAATCTGTAATTTTAAGCATTAAATCCTAGTCTTGTAGTGAGTCCTTTTTCTTGGACTGTGACCTTCACAAATGTTTCTTGGCTTTCTATGTTTTTAAAAATTTATTATTATTATTTTTCTACTCCCCTATCCAGTTGGACTGACAGGCCATCAGGAACTAGAATTGAGTAATTGCCCTTCAGCTGTTCAGGTAAGGAGACTGGTAAAGTCTTTTCAATGGAGGCTAGTTATTTGCTATTGAAAACACTCAGGGTATATATTTAAATGATTGCATTTCCCCTACCTCTGCCAGAGACATTGAGTGACTTTTCTTAGCTCTACACTTTGAAAGCCTGATGGGATTCCTGGAGGTAAAGCTCATGAATGTTTGGGGGGTGCCCTGAGACTGCAGCCCCTAGGAGCCTTTTGTTCAAGTGCTGGTCTACACTCAGCTTTCTGGAGTTTGCCAGAATTTCCTTTTAAGTTTTTCTACTAGATTTTAACTTCCAGTGGCTTTTTGCAACAGGAAACTGTTGTGATTCTCTGTATCTGCCCATCTCTCCCAATGTCAAGATGATGATTTTCCCTGAACCTCAGTTCTTTGATGGGTCCAAGAAAAGTCATTGATTTTCAGTTTGTTTTGCTCTTTTCTTGGTATGGCAATGTTAGTAGAAACTTGTGAGCTCTTTAGGAATCCAAGCTAGAACTCTATATCTTCTATACACTTTCTTTTAAATGCTGATTATGTTATATAATCTAGTGTTTCTCAAAGAAAAGTAAATATGTTGGTCCCTCCACCCCAAAGAATGTTAATTATATTACATATTTACATATATAAACACAACTATAATTAAATGAATGCATATAGATAGTCCATGTTTATAAATGTAGAGATAGTGAGAGATTTTTGTACTGAACAATTAGATTGGTGAAAGGGTGTGGAAGTAATCAAATAGAGAAGTGGTTAGCATTGTGGAAATATATCTTATACATAACCATAGTATAGAGGCATACTAGAAATAGAGCCCACTCTGACCTAAAAAAGTCCTCAGTACGAATTCTATGAATTTTGGAAAGTTTGTGTCTCAGCTTCTTTTTCCCAGAGTCTGATTTTTTCTAATCCTATACTAGTGACAGGGTGTTCAAATTCAGCAATATAAAGAAGGAGTTCTTAAACTCCAGATTCTGAAGACCCCCCAAAGGATCATATTTTCCAAAGATATATATATATATAT
>NW_026000211.1:5314897-5385830 GCF_001458135.2 Marmota marmota marmota | reverse complement strand
ATATATATATATATATATATATATATATATATATATATATCTTGATAGATAGATAGATAGATATAGATATAGATATAAGTGTTTGCAAGGGAAACAGAGTAAATTTGATGTTAGTTCCTTGTCATCTTCACCAGGAATTTCTTGATAAACCATTGTGACAAAGGAATAGACTGGCTCAACTTGTGATACCACTTTATGTGACTAAAAATCATGTGGCTTGTTGTAATGCTTCTCTTACTATTAACTTTTATTTATTAATTTATCTTTATTTTCTCTATGGAGCGGGGGATAGATCCCTGGGCTCCATACATGCTGGGTAAGAACTCTACCTGAACTGTATGTCTCCTGTTCCACTGTTAGCCTTTTAGTGACTCAGCAATGCTGTTGGTTTGTGTCTCTCAAATGCTGTGCATCACTCTTGAATTCTTCCTAGCAGGCATACTGTCTTCTGAGAGATGGTGTTTATGGGCTTGACAGTTTGGGCTATCATTTATTAGGAACTATAACCCCCTCCTGTTTAGATACCAAAAAGGGCCTGTGGAATAAAAGTAAACACATGCTCCCAGAACTATTATTTATAAAAGTTAGCTCATTAATGTCACGTTGAATGCTTTCCATGTGTGTCTAATTTGAACTTGTTGAATGTTAATAATTAAACGAGGTAGAATGTATGCAACTCTGACAAGGCAGAAAATAAAGGGCTTTCCTCTCCTATGTCCCCATGCTTGACACCCTCCTGCTACTAGGACAATAACTTGTTAGGTGCTGAAAAGAGAGATGATGCTAAATTCAGTATGCAGAGAGTCAAAATGAGCATTATTTGATTATTATTTTTATTTACTAAGCCTCATATCCTTTCCTTTTGTGTTTTATGTTTTAGTGTAAGGATAAAAGGTACAGGAGAAAGATGAAACAAACATGGTCTTCTCTATATTATATAGTATGAAAGAAGAGTTAGTGGGACTCATGAATGCTAATAGGGGGCATGAATAACTTATTAAAAGGGAAAGATCAATCTGTTATAAAATATGCACCCCATTCCAATACCCTTGTTGCTTTTCATTTTTTAGTTCTCTCCCTTTTTATTTTTTATCTTTATTTTTTTAATTCTTACATGGGGAGAAGGAATGAGTTATCTGACAAATTTAGATTTTGCAAACCAGTGCATTGATGAGAACACTACTGAAATACATTGCTAAGAAATTTTTCAACACACGAATGTGTCATTTCCTTTCTTCATAGACCAGATGCTGAAATACTATGAGATAAAGATTTTGGGTTTCAACTGTAAAGAGAGGGAAGTGGACAAATCAGAGCTGCCTTCTTTACAATCAAAGGTAAAAGATACTTATTTTTCCCCCCAAATTGCCTTTATTGATTGCATGAGTCTGGTGTGTGTGTGTGTGTGTGTGTGTGTGTGTGTATGAATGATAGAGAGTGAGAGAGATACCAGTGATACTACATATGATCAATAGTTCTAGTACAGTGTTTTATTCTATCACTAATAATTTGCTTTCATTGTTTTGAATGGTAAAATATATTTCTGTTCAGGTTTCCATGAGTGAAAAAAAATGGATGTGTGTGTGCAAAAAATTGTGTAAAATACACTAAATACTTTGTAGTTTGAATTGGAAATTTTTTGTCATATGATTATTCATATTTGTTAAAAATATTGGTTTGTTCTAAGTATGATTAATAAATTGTCATTCTTCTTCTTTCTTTCCTTTTCACCTGACACTTTTGGCTATAACTTTAAGGGGTTTGTGATCCTTACTTTCTCATAGAGCAAATATTAGCTGATTACCTACTATATGCCATTGGTTGAACTAGATGTGAGGAAAGGTTACAAAAGATGAAATACATTTTTTTTTTGTCTTCAGGAATTACATGATCTAGTGCATGTATCCAAAGAGGTGTAATGCAGATTGAATACCCTAAGGAGCATAAAGGTGCTGTAGATAACTCCTGAGAGAATATAGGAAAAGCCAAATTATTTCACAGGAAGAAAGCACTATTAAAAAATCCTCATAGAGATGCTAGAATTTAGGTTCATCTTTAAGACTGGGCAAGATTTACACAGAATAGGATGGGGGTTGTTGTTGTCACCGGCCATGGTAGAAAAGTCACAGGACTGAGATTCTAAATGTCTTGTACAGTGTTCAGGAGTTTCTGTTTGTAGTAGCTAAGGACTGATATGCTGCAAATATACTGCCTGTTTGCATTTAAATCTCCACACCCCACTTCAAGTTATATAATATCAAGGAGTTACATGAAGCTTCAGTAAGAATAAAATATTTTAAAAATGAATTTTAAAATAATGGTGATTTATTTGCTGATGCTTTTTGTGTACCAGGCAATTTATTTATTTATTGATTGATTGATTTGAGAAAAAGGAAAAGATTTATTGCTTTGCTAGCAAAGGAGAAACACCTGGGACTCCTGTCCCAGAGGCTGTGATTCTGCCAATCAGCAGGAACAGGTGGCTTTTAAAGAAGTAATTTAAAGGCTACATTTCATGTATTCTCTGTTGGAGTTGTAATTCAATTGATAATTTGGGAGATAGTCATTTCCGAGATCTGGTACCATCCCAAAACCCTGGATTACTTCTTTCCTATGGTGGGTATGTGGTCAAGGACAGATTAACTATGTCTAGAAAAGAGAAGAAAGGTAATCCTGTTTCCCCTGAGATTAGGGAGGGGGAGAAATTAGGGAGGCATAGGGAGAGAGGAAGAAAAAGAAACATGTCCGATTTAAAAATAAGTTTCAGTGGCAGAGCAGCAAGGGATATTTTCAAAGCATAAAGTGTACCACTGTTACATTTCCCCTCTTTCAATTTCTACATTCCGTTTCTATGGAAAAATGAGCATTGGTATCTCCAAGCTGCTTCCTGCTGAAAGAGGGCAAAGTTGAGGAAAGTAACCCAAAGTCCTTGTTCTCTATCAGTTGGAGCATGGACAGTTAAGGGTATTGAGCATCAGAGCAGTCCAGAGGTCCACAGTGGCAGATGCCAGGTAACAGGACAAGGAATATATAGGGCAGGGATCATGCTAAGAAAATAAAAATCCTAGACAGCAAAGCATTACTTTTTTATAAACACTTAGAACATAAGCAATTAGTACTTCAGCCAGTCTCTGCATACCATGAAGACAGTAACTCATAATCATATTTATGAAAAAGAAATCAAGTTTATCATTGTAGGAGGAGAGGAATATTTGTAGGTCTATAAAATCAGACTCAAATTAACTCAGGACAAACTTGAAACTCTAGAGTCTTTTGTGATCATCATTGTTAGGCACTCCCAAACAAGTACTCTTTCTTTATAGCCTCCAGCTTTACTTACCTTTGTTGGGCTGACACAAGTGTATATCTTAAGCTACATTAAAAAAAAAAAAACAAAACTTGTTTTTCCTTTTAAATATCCATGTAGGACTGTGCTCAGGCTATACTCTCCTGCCAGGTATTTAAGACCAAGTAGGTCAAAACTTACTTTGTTCCTATCTACTCTTAAGAGTCAGCTGAGATTCCTCAGAGATCATTCTTGGGGATGCGTGTGAATCCTGTTGGCTTCTTTAGCTTTCCTCTACCAGTGGTGCCATGTGCCAGAACAGGTGAGGGTCCTGTTGATCATATATGGCTTCTCTTAGAAATATCAGGGATATTTCCATCTCCAATGACCTTCTTCTTTGCAGAATGTGCACTGTACCAGGCAATTTACCAAAAATATTTTTAGGCCTCATAATAATAATTTTAAACTTGATATTGTAATCATATATGAAGAAACTGTGATTCAGGGCTGGGGATGTGGCTCAAGCAGTAGCACGCTCGCCTGGCATGCGTGCGGCCCGGGTTTGATCCTCAGCACCACATACAAACAAAGATGTTGTGTCCGCCGAAAACTAAAAAATAAAAATATTAAAAAAAAATTCTCTCTCTCTCTCTCTCTTTAAAAAAAAAAAAGAAACTGTGATTCAAAATTTAAATATTTTCCTAAGATCACACAGCTAGATAATGTCATAGCCAATATTCAAGTCTAGATTCTGATTCCAAAATCAATGCTTTTTCTTCTTTACTCCCAAGGATGAATACCACTGCCATCAGGTACAATATAGATGCTTCTTATTAGAATCCTTCTAACAGACATATTCTTTAAGGGTAGAGCAGTTGGCTGTAAAGATATATTGATTAAAAAGTTTACCTATACTTTCAACTATTCTAACAAAACCGAGGCTTTTATTTTTAAATAATAAGGAAGCTTCCAAAATAACTCTCCTAACTTAATGTGGAATTGACCTTAAGAATGTGCTGACACATCTAAACAGGGCACAATGTTAGAAGAATATACACCAAATTTAAAAAGACATGTGATAACTATATGCTACAGATAGAAAAGTTATTACACACACACACACACACACACACACATTAAAGCTGACCTGGAGATGTCCAGCAGTGGATATGAATTGACAAAAACCCAAGAACTAAGGTAAATAATCAATACTTACATGGAATAAATATCTCTTGGGTGGTAATAAGAAAAAATGAAAATAAAAGCCACCTTGAAGTATCATTTTAACTCTTCTTAAAATGTAAATAATTATTAATTATAAACATTGTTAATCAAGGGTGCTGAATTTTGTTCAAAACTTCCATGCTCAATATGACATAAATATAAATAAATTTTAAAATAACAGGCAGTAAATTCTGAGAAGTTCAAGATAGTTTTCCTTTTGCCTGGTAGTTCAACATATATATGGCAAAATATCCTAAAGTGTTTGAAAAGAATAAGGACAAATTATGAAAATATTTACATCATAATTGTATTAGCAAAAAGTAGCCCTTTGGATAAAAAGGGGAAAAATTAAAAAGAAAAAAATTCATTATAAGAAAGTGGCTATATAAATAAGATATGTACATATAATCAATGAATTATTAATAGCTCATTATTTTAAATATAAAAAAATCATTTGAAGGATAAAAATGCTGATATAATTTTAAGGGACATGCCTAATACTAAATTTGAACTGTGACAGCAACAATATAACATGGATGTATATGTATAAAACTCAAGTTTCATAGGAAAAATGAAGGTATTCTTTTTCCAGTGCTATGATAATGGAGTGACAGAAATTTTGTTTTTACCTTTCCTTTAATATTGTTACAATATTTTCACAAACCATATCCAAGAAAAATAAAGGGTATGGTTTCCAAACACATTAACCTTGAAATGCTTTCATTATGGTTTTCCTGTTTTTGCCTCTGTAAACTTTTCACCCTCTCTATGAAAAGCTGATATTGCAGAGATGTGTTTCACTTCTCATGAGAACATGCTTTCTATAGTTTGTACAAACCCATAGGATTTCACAATCCTGTATAGGTGCATTGACATTTGGTTGGAAAAGTAACTTTGGTGTAGTTGCTTTTTCTTTTAACTTTGGAAATGATCGTTAAAGGCACACTGGAAAGGTGTGTGTTGTCTTCTGTCTGCTAACCAGGCCCTCCCTTGTGTATGTGTTTTAATGTTATTTTTAAAATTATAATAGAATAGAATTGAGAATATCTGGTAATTCTAATAATGAACACCTCTGAAGCAAAGTGAGGTCATTGAGGGTGATTTTTTTTTATTTCAGTTTACAAATTACATGTAATTCAGAGAAAAAAAAACTATCTTCCAATATGTAAGAGAATTTTAAAAATATTTTCGAATTAATGAAATGTGAAATTTTCTTCAGGCATACACCAAGATATGAAATTTGGTCATCTTGCAAAATACTTTTTTTCATCTGTGCAATTTTTTATATAATATAATATGTATATAATGGATACTTCATAACAGTGAGAAACTCTCTGATTACTAACTAAAACATTGAAAACCCGTATCATGCACCTAACTTGGGTGAGAGAAGACACACAACAAATAAGACAAATAAGGGAATTTTATTTGTGTTAGATGATGACACTTTTTGGAGGAGAAAAATCAAGACGGGAAGGGAAAAAAGAGGTATGATAATATGATATTTATTTTCTGATTTTCCATCATTGTTTCTGGTTCATACTTCCCTCCTGAATGCACACATAGGAACTCCACCTACCCTTAGTAGTGGGTCATAAGACCCTTATTATTACAGAGGGGTCCTTCCTACACTCTGGTTAGAGGATTGCTTCACTGAGAGGATTGCTTCACTGACAGGCCAAGAAAAATGTAAGTAGACAGGCCTTGCTGGGTTTCCTCACTCAGACTACCAGCCATCATGCCTTCATAGTGCAGTGAAGGACAGATTTTGAAGAGTTTCCAGATAGCTGAACATGTGCAGTTTCTTGGAGAGTGGAGCACCTGAAGAGAGCATGGAAGCTATGTGCCTCTTCTCCCATACCTCACCACATACATGTCTTCATCTGGCTGATTATTGGTATCCTTTTTACAATATCTTTTTCAATACACTGGTAAATGTGTTTCCCTAAGTTCTATGATCAGCTCTAGTACATTAGTCAAACCAGAGGAGGAAATTATGGAAACCCCTATTTTTACTTGGTCACTCAGAAGTACAGGGAACACAATTGCGACTTGGGATTGACATCTAAAGCCAAGGTGGGGTAGGGGGCTGTCTTGGGGACTGAGCTCTCTACCTGTGAGATCTGATGTTATCTCCAGGTAAATATTGTCAGAACTAAAATGGAGTAGAGAACCATCCGCTAGTGTTGGCTACTGCAGAATTGCTTGCTTGTTGGTGAGGCAAAATCCCTACACCTCTGAGGTCACAGAAGTAACCTGTGTTGTGAGTGTCACAGGAAAATTTGAGTCTTGAGTGATGGTAGTGAATTTGCCTTTTGTATGTTTATGAAGCAAAATGAGAAGGTTATAATTCTAAATCTGATGCTCAGGAAAGGCCTCCTTTTGGGGGGAGCAGGGGAATGACATGATGTATCTACTGGAGAGAATCGCTTGGGAGACTGTGTGGAGAAGGAAGTATGGAGTAAAGACCAAGTGGCAGATTAGAGACCTAATAAAATAGTGAGCAGGATGAAAGAGGATAAGACTTGGACAGGGTGAGTGGGGGAATGGTAGAGTTGCAGTCAGCTTCTGCATTGGCATATGGCCAACAGGATCTGATGAGGAATGGTATGTGGAGGATGAGAAATGAGAGAGAAAGAAGACCTCTAAGTGTGGAGCAGGTTAGAAATCTAAGTAGACATGTTAGGCTGTTGCATATAAGGGTCTAGAGTTCAGTGATCTGGGAAAGAGGTAAAAATGGGAGTGTCCCCACCCGTGTAGGTAGTATTTAAAGCAATGAACCTAGTAATATCACCAAGGGAGTGAATATGGAGAGAAAGGGTTACAAGAACTGCACTCTAGCACACTATGGTGTTGAGAGATGAAAAGATGAGGGGGAATACCTAGGAAACATTAAAACTCCACTCAATGTGCCGCAGTCTGGCTGGGCACAAAATCACGAGCCACTCACAGCCTTGTAGATTCAAACAGCAATTCTTTATTCCTGAACTCACACCGGCACTCTACACACGTTCTGGGGAAATCCACGTTCCGGGCCCCAATCACATTCTGGGCAAAATCCCCGGGAACTCAACCAGCAGGCGCGCCTGAGGCAGCAGGATACGCCCTATTCTCAGCAGGGTACACCTTAAACCTGGAACCGCCCTAAACCCCCATCTGCCCTAAACCTGGATCCTCCCTGGTCCTTGAGCAAGGTCACCTTACATGCAATGACACTGCAACTGACCTGGGTCATGCCATGCATCATTCTTACTTAGCAATGGCCCTCAGCATCAATGTACTGTCCCAGAGCATAATCAGCAAATCTCTTCTCAACAAGAACCACGAACATGACCAGCTTTCTGGTATACACACAAATCCTTTCATTTAAATTTTATTTATTTTTTTTGTAACTTTTAAAAATTCTTTTGAATTATACACAAAAATAGTATATTTTGACATATTTATATAAACATGGAGTATAACTTTTTTTTAATTAAGATCTCATTCCGTGGTTGTACATGGTATGGAGATTCACTGTGGTGTATGTACATAGGAAAGTTATATCAGATTCATTCCACTGTCTTCCCTATTCCTGTTCCTCTCCTTTCCCTTCATTACCCTTTGTCTACTTGCTGATTTCCTAAGAGTCTGTGTCTGCCTCTGTTAACCAAATGAAACAGCTCAAATCCAATATGGCACGTCATGGGTGTCATTGCATGTCTTGAAATTCTATTTTTCCCCCTCCTTCATGACCCTGACCACTTTTTTGCTCTACTCTTATGGTATCAAAAAGTTCTCCCTTGTTTTTAGCTGGGTCTTCTTTTAGTCACCTATTTCTCTCTCTTGGGTTTTTGTCCTGAAAAAGTCTTTTTTGTTTGTTTTTTTATTGTATGATTTGATTCTCCTACATTGTTAAAATATTCCATTAGTAAACTTTAATTTTCTCCTCATTCTAAAAGCTCTTAGATTTTCCCCTTAATTTTCTATCCCGTTGTTACCATTCAAGATGCCTGGTTGAGTAGATAAAAATGAGCTAAAATATAAAAATTAAGATAGATCATAGGAATGGATTCAAGGAGGTCAGTAGTTGTATGTAGTGGACATGGGTCATGAAGGTGAGTGGGGTCTGGAAAAAAGCCCTGGCTTCTGGACTGAGTGACTGTTCCTCTAACTCTTTCTTCTATCTTGCCATATGCATGACTGTATCATGTGTTTCCACAATGAAATAAGATGATGATGACATATGGTTATAATAATAGATTATATAAATGGGTAACATGCCAACACTGAAAATCCACGAAAAGATGGGTTGGTGTGAAAATTGCACCATTATCTCTTTTTAAAAAATCTGATTATGAAACATGAGATTCAAGCTGGATAATTACTGGCTTGGTTTGTACACAGCAAGTAGTTCAAGTCATCAAAATAGATGAGACCCCAAAAAGAATATGTAGAAGGTAAGAAAAGTAACAACAAAAAAACACCAGCAATACTATGACAGCAATGTCTATACTGGGTCAATACCTAATTTCTTTTTATGGAAAAAAATATATATCTTATAGTTCATGATGAACTGCAGTACATTGTCCTAGAAAGAAAAAAAAATAACAGAACTATCATACACCAGAATTGTCAAGGGGAATATTTTTAATTCATCCACCCACACATTAGATTTTGGTGTTCATCTCCCTTCCAGTCCCCTATACATGTCTGAGGTGTTACACAGACCAAATATGGCCATATAGGCTAAAGCACATACAGACACTGATTAGCGATTTTTTTCCGAAAATTTTAATGTTTTGCCAAAGAAACCTCAGTTTATAGATATAGGCATCTGTGAACATTTCTTATAAGATTTAAAAATTATAAAATTCCAATTATTAATTTCTTATTAACTGAAATAATTATTATCATTAGTATAAGCTATAAAAAGATAGATCAAAACTTAAAGAAAAGCAAAACTGAATTTAATCTTTATATCAGGACAAAAGAGATAAAAGCAAAATGTTTAATAGACAATATTTACTATCACTACTGAAATTAATCCAGGTTACTATAGTCAGAGCATGTTATATTTTACTAATTTGTATAGTAACTTCAATATATTTTGGAAATCCAGATTGATTTATGCAATCAGAAAAATGAGAGAAGTCAATGAACAGGGTCCTGCCAGATACAAGATCTAAAGCCTCTTGCTTGGCTCTGTGCCCTGAACTTCAGTTTGATGATGCTGATCGGCTTAAAGTCCCCTTATTGTTCATGCCTTCATGCTTTTAACGTTAACTATTCTGCAATAATTTCACCCCCAATTTTTGCTTATTTTTTAAAGTGCTCCCCAAATGGCTTTTTTTCTATGTTTTTACCATGATTACCCAGTTTCCCCAAAGAGTAAGTCACTCCCTTTGGTATTATGCCTGTGCCTTCTTTGTAAAAAAAAAAAAAATTATATATAGGTATATATATATGCATATATATTCATATATAAACATATATATGCATATATAAAAATATATTATGTGCATGTATATACATACAATTATCTATAATATATAATATATACATATATACACATGTGATATATCATGTGTATATATACAAATATATCACAATGCCAGGTGATTTTTGATAAAGAATGCAGTCTTCCTAATTAGTACATAAATAAGATCTTTGGGTTACTAAGACTATTCCATATAGATTGATCTTGGCCTCCTCCTCAGTTGCACAGAACTTGTTACAATGACTTGATATATAACCTGACATAATGTCAAATTGTGTAGATAAAAATACATTTATGCCTTGATAAAAGGCCAAGATTAGATCACTGCATCATCATCCTGGAAATTTTCATTTCCCTTTCCTTTAACATGTAACATGTTTAAGTTTTGTTATATAAGAAACATTCATACACGTTTTAAAGGCTCTCTTACACACACACATAAACACACACACACACACACAGAGTGATTTGAGAGATACTGCCACACAAAATTTGATTAATCTGTATTGTTGTTGAAACTCATGAAGATTTTTTTCCATAAAAACTAATGTTATTCAGGATGCATGTAGCACAGTGGTTCTCAAATAGGGTATGTTTGGAAATATATAGAGTTGAGGTTTGTGTGGGGTAAAAGTTTTGCAAATTATTGGTGTTACAATAATTTAAGAGATATTAGTGACATTTAGAGGGTGACAACCAGAGTTGGTAAATATTCTACACAACTAAGATGGTCCCTAATTTAAAAAAAAAGTTGTCCTAACCAAAAAACAAGCAATGTTTTCTTGAGAGAATTGCAGTGGAATATGGTCAAATCCAGTGGCTAAGTGGTACAGCGAAAATGCAAACAAATGCAGGTTAGGAACAGGACAGAGGCAGTGTCTCAACAGTATAATTCAGTTCCAAGGAAGCTATCAAAAGACTAAGAATGTAAATTAGAAAAAGAAAAGCCATAAAATCTGAATCATAAACAAAAACTATTTGCCAAGAATCTATCAGAAGAAGCACACCTCTTCACATTCTTATATTTTCCAAACATCCATCTTACCTCATACACAAAAGCAAAACTAATATATAAAACCAGTGCCCTATGAAGCCAAATCATTCATTCAACAAATATTTATGAAATATATTCTATGTTCCAGGTTGTTTTAAGCAAGTGAACAAAAGCAGACATAATATCTGTCCTTATGTAGTTCAATTTAGAGATATTTTAGGCTTTGTTTTATGTTTCTAAATTACTTTGGTAAGATACGTTGGTAAGAAAAAACTGACTTACAAAGATATGCTTAATAAATTCAATCCAGAATCTCTGATAAGAGGTCACAGGAAATATTTGTTCCAAATATGCATAGCTATTTGTTCTAAGGGAAATTATAATATTCTTTTCAGCCAGTTTTTTGTCACTTGGGAAAAAAATTATTTTATCTAAAAATCCTACCTCCACTCAAACTCAAAGACACACCATCTATAAACACTGAGACACGTTTGCGCATTGACAGATTCGTAAGTTCCACATAAATCTCTTTATGGGAAAGTTAAAATTTATGTTTAATACATTGTTATATGTGACATGTGTATTCATTTTACTAATAATTGTTAAAATTGAATGTTAATGATAAATTTCAATTTGAAACATTAGGAAAAAAACCCCTAGCCAATTCATGTGGAATTAATATATTTTTCCATGTGTTTGATAGAAGTATGGAGCAGCTAGATGGCTTTCCTGATCAACTGGAGGACCTGGATACCTATTCAGAATCTGTGAAATTTGATGCTCGCTCAATGACAGCACTGCTTCCTCCCAGTAAGTAGAAGGGGGACAGAGTGCCTATGGGCAGCAGGTGCTTGCTTAGTTTTTGAGGGCCATGATAACTGCCACAAATTGGGTAGCTTAAAGTTTCCTCAATAGAAATGTTTCTTTCACAAACTTGAATTCCAGAAGTGTTAATTCAAGGTCCCTGGAGGTCTCTGCACCCTTGTAAAGGCTGAGGGAAAAATCACCCCTGAGCTCTTCTTAGCTTCTCTTAGGCCCTGGCAATTCTTGGTATTTCTTGGGCTTGTAACTCTGTCAAACTAATCTCTGCCTCCTTCTTTTATCCCCTTGTGTAACTCTTTTATTTTATATTCTTATAAAGGCTCCAGTCATTAAGTTAGAGCTACCCTAGTCCAGTATGACCTCATTTAAAAGTGAGTATATTTGCAAAGACACTATTTCCTATTAAGATTACTTTCTTGGGTATCTGGGGTTAGGAGTTCACATATCTTTGGGGGGCACACAAAATGTTCTTGACAGATGAAATAGATGTTTATTCAGGTTATGATAAAAGCTCAAAGTATCCAACTCTGTCTTTATAGGCTGAAGGGGGCAGGACAGAATTGTTTAGAATTCCACCAAGCCTTAAAGGATGAATATCCATATCCAAGGGAATGGGTGGAGAAGGAAGAGCAGTTAGAGAAAGCAGCACACACAAAGCTACGGACGCGTATATGAGTTTTTACTAAGGCAAACCTGGAATATAGCTCTCAACCCCAGCTGTGTGCTATGCTAATGATTGATGGGAGAAGGTGGTACCAGTGACATACACATTTAAAGATAATAGTAAGACCAACTATAGACAAAGATGCTCCATGATTGAGGAGGGAGGACAAAGGCATTGGGAGCAGGAAAAATAAGAGAAAAATCTGAGTTATTTAAAAGATAAACTACTCAGAACTTGTGATAATAAATTATACATGAGAAAGTGGATGACCCATCAGCTTCAGGTTTAGTCAACCTGAACGATGGAATATCCCATCTTGCTTCTGTTATGGGTTATTCTTTTTCTTATCCCAGCAATCTTTCCTTTTCTTTACTTTTCAAAAATTTTCTTTTCCTCTTGATCCTTCATAAAGCATTATTGAACAACATGTCAAATTTTGTTTTTAAATTAGAAGTTTGCAAACAGAAAGGAAGTTACTTTTTTATTAAACAATAAAAGAAATAGCCACAGAAAAGAAAATTTTAATGAATGTTTTATTCATCTAATCAGACAATAGTCTTCCCAAACTACTAAGCTTCCCTTGTATGTTAATGTATTTCTACCACAATTATCTTTCCATTGTGTGAATCACTGTTCCATATAAATGCATCAGGCTACAAAGTTATTCTTAATATGTTCTGAAATATCCAGAAGATGAGCTTCATTGATTCATTTCAAAATTTGGTCAGCATGTAAATTCTTTTATTTCATTTTTTAAAAATTTTGATATTATATTCAAATCATAAGGTACACAAATACAAAATTATTGAGATGGAATCGATAAATAAATATTTTGCCTAATGGTCATTGAAAGTAAATATTTCTCTAGTTTCAAAATATGAAAAAAATCATAATCATGTTGCTTGAGGAATTTTATTTGACCCAGAATATATTCCCATGTGAAATATGCAGAAGAAAAATATTTATGCCAACATATGTCAGTACCAATATTAAAATTTGCCAATTAATCCTCCCAAATGAGATAAGCGCAATTTGTAGAGGGTAGTAACTTTCTCTTGGACTTTTGGTAAATAGATAAGTGAATCAAGTGTTCATAGTCACACCTGAATCAGCTTTTCCTATGCCTGTCCCTTTGTTTGGTACAGAGTAACTAAGAATCTAGTTTTCCTTTGTTTTGTTACAATAGGCTTGGTCCTAATCATATAACTAGAGATTATAAAATTGTAATCACATAAGAGCAGAAAGTTTTCTAACAATAGTTTTGGCTTTTGTTTTTTGTAGATCCAAAAAATGGCCCTGCCCTTCAAGAGAAACTGAAGTCCTTCAAAGCTGCACTAATTGCCCTTTATCTCCTTGTGTTTGCAATTCTCATACCTATCATTGGAATAGTGGCAGGTATGGAATTCTAGAATATTGAAAATTAGCAATTCTTCTTGTGAATTATTAAATGTAAAAAAAAACAGCATTCAGTTTTCTTTTAATATGGTAGATGCATAAGGAAAAATTCATGTATAATTATTTCCTCAAGTTTGTTAAATTAAAAAATAGATTCTGTGCAGCCATAGTATAGAGATATTCCTTATTTATTTTTCCTGTAGTAATTTCCAAAAGTAAGCCCTAGAATCCACTTCAAATAGCCTTCACTTATAATCACACAAGAAAACTATAATACATAATGGGGGAAAAAAGGCAATTTTTTAAAAAATAAAACCTTTTTCTTTTTCTTGAAATAAAAGAATAGATTCTGAAATGTTAAGTGGAAGCAAATAGATATTTTCAAATTAGAAAAAAAAAAACAGAATAGAAAAGAACAAAATAAAATAAACATGTGAAGATGGGAAGATTTTCAAAAATCTGTTACACTCCAAAGTTCTATGTATATAGGACTAGCAATGGACCATAAATTTCATTGCCAATGTGAAGTATTCTAGTTTCCAATGTGAAGACAAACATGATCATTTGCACTGACAATGGATTTACCATTAAAACAAGGCTGTTGTTCAGAAGATCTTCTATGTCTAGTACTGAGAGCAGAAAGAAATATTCCCACTATAAACCAATGCCTTACACCTACCTCTTTAGGTGCAGTTTTTACAATTAACATGATCTCATGCTTCATGAACTATTACTTAAAATATCTCTAAAAATAACACATTGGCATTCTTTCACATTGAGCTCAAGTATATTTTCCTTTGGGGAGTCTGACTTGGATTGGGAATAGATTTAAGGATATTGACAAAGGCAAATGGCTTGTATGTAGTCTATATATACATGTAAATGTTTTTCTCCTAAATAACATTTTTATGAATTTGATGAATTTAAATTGGCATTTAAATTTATATGTCTTGTTGCTGTCCTCTTCTTTATGGCTGGGAAAACATATGGCCATATGTTCTGTCAAGAGATAAGTTTGGAAGAAGATGCATTTTTATGTCTATATTAATCAGCTTAACAAGAATATACTCCTGAATAAAAGTTCAAACTTCTTTTATTAAGAGGCAATGTAAGAGGGGGTATTCCAAAACAAAGCCAAAATTCCATACCAAAAATATAATACAGAAACAACAACAATTGTAATAGCCCCTGTCATTTTTCTTTTTTAAACATTTACTGTGTTTAGTTACTAGGCTAAAAACTTTCCCCAAATTTTCTTACTACACCCTTATACTTTAAGCAGATGCTATAGTGTCCTCATTATCTGTACAAGAAAACTGAGATTCCTCAGTAATGGAGCTGTAGTTCCCATCTATGACTTCTGAATTCTAACCTCTATGGTCTGCTGTTTCTCTAGGTTTTTATAACAAACTTGAATGGTCAGTAAAAGTAAAATAACAACAGCAACACAATGAGTTGTGATAATTTTAGCCAAGAAAATGGTTTCCTCAGGAAAAAAATTATCTAATATTTTAGCCATTAAAATACAAATGAAAACAGAAATTGAACCATAACATCCAAACCAACAAGCAAATGCACTACAGTCATCTAAATAAAAGGATCTGATATATCTAGCAGTAAAAAAATCAACTTCCTGATGAGACATAGTTATCTGTATGCTATTTGTGCATCTGCTTATCTCTAATGTAAAATGCATAACTGAAAGATGCATCATTGTTTGGGATTATTAACTACACCAGAAATTGGATACATTTTATTTTTTATATAAATCACAACCTACGGAGCCAACCTCAGGAACTGAAGCTTCTGACAGTTCCATGCAGAAGGCAGGCAGAAGTCTAAAAAGATTTCAGGGATTCTAATCAAGGCCCAAATACCTGGACTATTAGAAAGTACTATAAGTGTCAACATATTTGTTCGAGAGTTGATAACAATTGATCTGAAGTAGTTTGTTTCCTAAAATCACAATAGGCACACATTAAGATTGACAAGAAGCTAATATATTCCAATATTATTGGTTTGCATCAGTACCAAATCCATGAGAATTTGGAATGGAATAGAACTCACTGTATCTGTCATTTATTCATAATAAAATATTGATAATCCATTTATAACTTAAAGTTGTAGATCAGAATATTTTAAAAATGAACTAAAATATAGTACATATCTCCACGTGACAAAAAATATATTAATATAGACAAAACATATGCCTAAGATAATAAAAGGTACTCCTTTTGGAAAATATGAATTAATGAGCCCAAAAAAATAATTGCACGTGAAAACTAAATGTGTTCTTAGTTATACAGTTTATTCCATATGCTTCCTGTCCTTAAAGAAGCTGCTGAAACATTGTGAGAGCATAACACATAATGCTTTCGCATAACAATAAAATACAACCTAGAATTGATGTGTATAAATTGCTCCTGAAATACTAAAAATTCTTATTCAACACAATATAAATTTTGGATAGGAAAAGATATTACCAACATGAAAGAGTAAACATGATCTGTAGAATCAAATATAACCCTCTCCCTAGATCTTTGCATAGGCCATAAAAGTTTGTCTCCTTTCATATATGAAATAGGAAAGTCACAAAATGCCAGCTCTCCAATAAAAATGAAAGAAATGAACTTCTGAAAAGGAATGAACTCTGACCTTCTTTACCTCACTATATGATAGCATTAAACATTTTTAAAGAAAGGAAAGTTTAAGTTAGTTTCATTCAGGTTAAGGAATTAATCATTGTTGTGTTTTTAAATCTATAAGCAAAAGATAAGCCTTTATTGTCAACTCTTTTTCAACTTGTTGCCAAATTGTTGGCCTTTTCTAAAATTAGTTCTTCTCTTTCCGTACAGTGAAAAAGACTAACGTTACCTGCATGAAACAAAATTTTTTTTCATGAAAGCAAAATGATGTGGTGAGCAATTAGAGTAATGCACCTAGTAAAATAAAGCACAGTGACTACTATATTCATGGGAATATCCAATCCCAGAAAAATTTTTATATTATACAAAATTAATTTTCTAAAGTTAATCAGTATGAAGCATATAGATAATTGGGTCACATATATTGAGTTAAAAATTATAATGACAAAAACCCTGAAACTTATCCAATGCCTATTACATGCCACAAAGTGGTCTAAACATTGTATGTTTTATTTATGTAAACACTGAGATAACACTAGATAATATTCCATTTAAACAGATAGCAAAATAGAAGCACTGACAAATTAAATAACTTGTTCAATGCTTGTCCAGTGTCACACTTTATAAAGGGCAGAATCAGAGTTGCTAATGATGGAAGTTCTACTTCATAATCTAATCTTAACTGCTACCCAAGAAGCAATAATTATCATAAAAAGAAACAAAAAGAAAATTTTAAGAGGCGATCCAAAATTTTTTCCATATTGAATTTAATAAATGTAATGAGATGTGGCAAAGAAATACATTTTTATGTCCAGTTTATTGATAAATAAAGAAATACAGAGTAACATACATTTAATACAGCCTCTATTGTAGATCATATTAAAAATTTTACCTGAAGTTTATTAATTCAAGTAAGTTGATAGTGAAGGACTGTAACCAGGAAAAATATAACACATTTCTAAAAATTAAAATTGCATTGCATATTAAATATAGCATTTCTCAATATAATAATATATAATATAATATACTATATATTATATTATATATATAATATAGCATTTCTCAATATAATAATAGCAACAATCATTACACAAAGTTTTAACTAAAGGTAGTGGCTACAATGAACTCTATGACAATATCTTTCATGCAGAAGGCATTTTGTAATTGAATAGATTTGAAATATGGGCCCATTTGCTGCTATGGGATTTACATGCTTTATTTCACCAGATTTACCACCACAACTAAGGTAAGTATCTCTTTTGTATCTTTGAGGAAATCTAAGCAAGATACTCTTTTTATTGCTCCCTAATGTCATATATGGACAATCTGATGCATCCAAACTAACAAGAATGGGACTAATATTTGTGTACATGAAAAGTCTACATTTATGGAGATATAAGTATACATATATGGATATATAAATATACATAAGATACAAAGAACCATTGCAATTTAGTTTTAAAATGACATTTAACATTTTTTCATTGTGTATAATTGTGTATTATTTTTATCTGCAAAGTTAATGCTTGTGACTTATTGTTCTTCTTTCCTTTTAAACAAAAGAGCATATTGCTTTAGAACATTTTGGAATGATAATTATCTTGTTTAGAGAACATATGCCCATTTGGAAATATGTATCAGCAATTCAGTATGTTCCCCAAATGTCATTTAATAGCAATTTTTTTCTTCAGTAAATAATTTATCACAAGATTGTTCATCAAAACACCAGATACATTACTGGAAACAGAAGCAAACTAAATGTAGGTGGGCTATTAAATAAATCTGAGATACCCATTCATAGAATACAATGTAGTTAAGAAATTATTTTTGTAAAACAATATTAAATAATACTAAGAAATGTTTATGATATTGCATTAAATTTAAAGTAGCTTCCAGATTTATATAAAATATTTTTATTTCAAATAGTAATATGATAGTAGAAACAGAGAACAAGATTTGATATCTATACATCAAGATATCAGGAGTTTAACTAGAATAGTAAGATGAGGATAAATTATTTTTTCTTATTATCCATATTTTCAAAATTTCTGCTGTGAATATATACTTTATAACAGGAAAAGAAGAGTTTGATGAAAACAATATATTTTTTAAATGTAAGAAAGTCATTTTCCCAGTTTCCTGCTACACCAACTGGGAGTTGAACCTGTGAAAACTAAAATGACAATTCTCTTAATTCAGCTTAAGCTATAGGATGAAGAAGATGAACAATTAATCCACAAAAAGGATGATGCTCCTACTTGTGCTTCACCTTTAACTACATATTATTTTGGTCAATATCATAGCTAACTTGTCCAACCTGCTTACCTCAGAAAATATGTTGAGCATTATCTCATTATATCCTAACAATAGTCTGTGGAGTATAATATAACAGATTTTATATTTTTTAGAATGTTCTCTTACTGGAAAAGCTAAATTTAATGGCCAGGAAGATTCATATAAGCAGAAATTCAGAAATAATGACATAATCCTGGAATAAATTCTTATGTAAAGTGGGAAAGGGAGGCTGTGTGCTACTCAGTAGTATACTATTATTCACATGTAGCATATTTAAAATAAATACAGGGTTTAGGCTATTATCCCACATGTAATTAAAATAAAGGAAAGGAATTAAATGGAGTAACATAATGTATACTTTTAAGAACACAGGTCTTGACTTCATTATTTTTTACTTAAACATGCAGCTCATCTCCTGAAGTGGGAAATGAAGAATTGCACAGTTGATCCAATTAATGCAAATGATATATCTCAAAGTCTGGGACAAAGAAATGGCAGTGAAGCTAAAATGAAATTTCAAGAATTTGTAATGGAAAGCATGGTCAACATGGAGAAGAGAATCCAATCTATTTCAGATTCAGAAGCCAATCTCATAAATTCAGAATACTTCCAAAATTTCAGTGTGACAACGGATCAAAGATTTAATGATAATCTTCTCCAGCTAAATAACTTGGTTTCCTCAGTCCGGGAATTTGAGAATGCAGTAGGTGAAATCTCCAAGTCTTTAATAAATCTGAATAGCACCTTACTTGATTTACAGCTCAATATAGAAACATTGAATGGCAAAATTCAAGAGACTACTTTGAAACAACAAGAGGTAAGAATTATTGTATTTGAAGGCCATTTTCTGGAATTAAATCTATCCAGATCCTGTTTCTTCGGGCAGTCCAGGACAAGGAGAGTTGCAAACTCTGTTTCTACATCATCGTCTTTACCTTGGCTCCTCTGGCAATCTTTTCTAAAGGTTTCAAGTGGATTTATCTAGTGCCTTCTCCATACTTTCAGCAAAAGGGATAATTATCTTCCATTAGATGTAGTCTCTTTAAAGGTATTTTCGTTTTATAAATACTATTGCAGTGTCTTGTTAGATTGTCTAAAGCAATTGTAATTTTTAGATTATTTTAGCAGACCTGAAGAGGTAGGCACCCTGTATTTGTAAATTTTATATAGATCTAATATTTTATCATTCAAGAATGGAAACCTTATTTACCTGGATATTTTTTAAAAAATCAAATTTTAAAATAATTTATTTTGCCACTCCCAAGAGGCACACTCATGTTCTTATGTGTACAAATAATTATATAAAAAAATGAAATTTTGAATAATTTATATAATGTTATCTTCATAAGCTCATAATAGAATAGTAATGTATGCTTATCATTTTTATTGTTGGATTAAACATGCTAAGTTTTCTACTTCTAGGTTATGATATTCACTGATCATTGGGAAACAGCAACAAGAAAAACACTAGCATAATGGGGCTGGAGAATGATCAGAGAGTCCCCTATAATAAGAGAACAAGACATAGTAAGACCAGTTATCATCAAAATTTCTCTGTCAAAGGTCAGGTGGCAATATTTTACCTTGTAAGGACCACACAGTTTTTGTCTCAACAATCTGATACTGCCATTGTCACAAGAAAGCAGCCATTAGCAACATGTAGAGAAATGAGCAAAAGCTGTGAAACGATCAATATTTATTTACAAAAAAATCTGTTGGTTGGATTTGGCCCAAGGACTATAATTTTTCTGTCCTTTGCCCTAGACCATTCCGTGGTTAATTCTGTCAAAGATCTAGATTACTCTGTACTTATGAAAAAAAAAAATTAAGAAACAAGTCATCAATTATAAAATTTTATTTTTATCTAGTAATATCATTTGTTTCTTTTCATGAACAATAAATATTTGACCTAAACTTCACTACTCACTTGAAAAAAATAATCTTCATGTTATAAAATACCTAAGGCTTACGCTTGTTATACGAAGCCTGTATTTCTATCATTAGTTAAGAAATGCCAGCATCATTGGAGTGGATTTTATTTGAATAGATCCATTCTTGATTAATGCAATTGTTTTCTGTATAAACATATTACAACAACTGATTTTAGAAAATGGACATCACTTGTCTAGCAAAGTTACCACTTTGGATGAACACCAACTAAACTACTGACTGAGAATAAACAAGTTAAGAAATAATGTTCTGCACATATATAATTTGTAAGATTCAATCACTCTAAACTTTTTTTTTTTTTAATTTTCCTCACCTTAAGAATGTCACAAGACAACGGCATGAGTGTTTAAATATGGGAACTCTGTTGGCAAGCCTCATTTCAATACCAACCTTGATGTCCTGCTCCTCTTTCATGTCTTTCCTTCTCAACCCTGCTAGTGTTTTTTTCTCAGCCATTAATAAGGATCTGAGCACATCAAGACAGACTGGGATATCAAAGATTCAAGCTAAGGGGAGCGGGTAGTGGGAGACACAAAGAAGAAACCTTCCAGAGAGTTGAGGGACACAGGAGACAGACAAGAAGATGAAATGTCAGTTACAGGAGTCGACTTAAAGTTGGAGAGAAAAGAAAAGAACTATTATTTTATGTAGAAACAGGATTAGAGGCTCACGGGGGTGAGGTGAGAGGAGAGAGAAGCTAGACAAGATGAAAGAACAAAGACACTGAATTTGGCAATGTGCTAAGTCCAACAGAGATGATAGACTGTATTTGAACCCACTGTTAGTGAGGTATTCTAACCAAATTGAAAACTTTTTGAAAGAAGTAGACATTCTGGACATATTTGAAGTGATAATCATTAGAATCAAAGCCTCATGATCAACAAGCTTTTCTTAGTTTGGATAGATTGCTTTTATATTTTGCAGGGAGTTTCAGCCTTCCAAAAGGGGATGCAAATAAATAACTGCAAAATCCTCAAGCTACATACATTGTTAAAGGTAGTAGTCACTTGCAGCAATTTAGACACAAAGTTGGTAAGTTGGTGCCATTGAAAGTGCTTGCATGTGCATGCATGTGTGCTTGGAAAACAACCTTGATGCTTTGATCCCCATTGTTTGAATAATTTTATTGATCTTTGAATCTTGATCTTTTTTCCTGTGGTGCTGGGGAGGGAATCCAGTGCCTCACCATAGTAAGTAAGCATGCTACCACTGAGCAACAACCCCAGTCCTGATCTTTGAATCTGTAGCCCAAAGAGGGAATAGGCGATTAAATGAATGGCCAAATCAGCAAATGCTGTTTGTTGAAAATGCTTATTGGTAATACCCTCTTACTATCAAGGATGACCAAATATTGATTTGAAAGGAAAAAAAAAAAGAGCACTGATACCATATGAAAGAGGGTGTGGAATTTGTCATCTCCATTTTTCATGAAGATGACTTTAAGATGAAAAAATTACATATCCATTTTTATCAGGGCCACTGTTGATACAGTGTGGAGAGTATGCATGGATATCCTCAAGAAATACTTGTAAAATTATAAAGCATTCCATGAGTATTTTTTAAAAATCAAATGCATTTTCCATCTTTTGAATGCAAATAATTCCAAATGAAACTTGTCAAATGTGAGCAACATGTGCAGATTTTTTAAAAAAGTGAATAAATATGAATAAATAGGTAGCTTCAGCTTTAGTATGAAAAACAATTGATTCTAGGTATCTAGGAAGTCAAATTGCTAGTTCTCTGACCTCTGCTCTGTGGACTTCTGAAATTACCTGACATATTTCCATCAATTTTTAGCCACTTAATACAGTTGACCTTATTTTATCATGTTGCTATAACAGACATTTCACCATTCCATCTTTATTATATATACCATTTTGTATGAAAAATGCTAAATGACCAGGGAAGGAGGACCTGGAGGGTAGAGCTATTCTAATGTACAGCAAGGTTCCTGGTGGAGGGAGACATTGATTGAACAGACAGGACCTTCTCCTTAAGAAAAGTGCCATGGGAGAGGGAAATCTGGGTAAACCTTTGTTTCTTGATCTTTGCCATCTTGATCCTCTCATCTCCATTTGTCCAGTCCAGTCCAGAGAGGTATAAATTTATTTTAATGCATGGAGAAAGAAATAATATGCTACTGGCTTGTTTCTGTGTGCAGAGGGAAAATAATAATCTATCAACAGTTGAACATGGAAATACTTGTAAAATCATAAAGCATACCGTGAAGACAGGATGGGATAAGTGCAGAAGAGAAAGAAATAAAATATTACCATAACACATTAGAAGACTTGGTGCAACAAAAATAGAGCCTAATGCCTGAAGAGAAAATTCAGCAAAGAATCTGAAAAGAAAAGTAATAAAGAAAAGCATTAAGGGTCAGGAACTTGATAATTGGATACTATAATTTCATTATAGTTTGAAAAGCAAATTAAGTCACAGTGATTTATTATGTATCTGCTCTTACTCTCCAAATTTAAATATGTTGATGGTACCTAGTATTTGGATGCAAAAAGCGAGTACTGATACAAAAAAGTTAGGAAGAGAATTAATATGGTAACATACATTTAGAGAGCAGTTTTGCAGTATTGAATAAAAATTTTCATGTTTAATCCCTTTGGTCAAATCTACTTCCAGGAAGCTGTTCTATAGAACTTGTATGAAAATGTAAATGTATATAAAATGGTGTTCATTGCAGCATTGTTTAATGTTGTAAAAAGGGGAACAGCTCTAATCAATAAGAATCTTAATTAAATTTTGAAAAATACACCCAATATGGTTCCACTTTTATTGGAAGTGTCAATTTTAAAGACTCTAATAGGTAAATTTTCTTAGTATATCATTGCACAAAGATAAAAACATATTCCAAAGGACAGTATTCTCTTCTCTCGTTTTTACACATTCTCTACATGTATACACATACATGTACATAAATATGCACAAAATATGTATGTATTTGATATTGTAAAATAATAATGAAGTCTCAATAACAGAAGTATAAATAGTGTAAAGTAAAATGCTACTAATTGAACATAAAAAATCTATCCTCAATGTTCATTACCACTGACAATTACAACATTAAACTTTGGTTATTGCTACAAAACAATTTCATACATAAATCTAGCAAAGTCATAAAATAGGAATAAGTTGCCATTCTAAATACACTCAAAAGAAATTTGACTTCAGATAAACTATCTTTCACATTTTGATATGTACGTATTTGGAAATAGAAGCATAATTTAGATATATATTCAAATGATTTTTTTGTTGTTATTTTTGACTGGGCTTGTAAAAATTTGTCCATATAGTCAAAAGAAGAAATGTTTTGTAACCAAAGAATCATTATTTTAAATACAGTCTCTCTAATTTTCATGTTCTTATTTCATAAGATTCCTATAATATGTGCTATAAAAACCAGAAATTCCAAAATTTCTTGAACTTACATATTTGATAATTTTGTGTGTAACAAAAGTTGTGAATGCTCACTATGTTTTACAGGAAATCAATAAATTAGAAGAACGGGTACACAACACATCAGCAGAAATTAAGTCTCTAAAAGAAGAACAAGTTTATGTGCAACAGGAAATAAAAAGAGAAGTGAAAGTATTGAATAACATCACTAATGATCTCAGACTGAAAGACTGGGAACATTCTCAGACATTGAGAAATATCACTTTAATTCAAGGTAAAATGTCTTGTGAGTCCTCCAAATGACACCTTAAAATGCACTGATATACATAGAGATTTGATATTTAAAATGCAATGGTTTAAAATAGTTTTCAAACATACATACATTTCCTACATTTCTGCACAGCAGAAAGAATCTTAAGATTAGATCAAGACATAGTAAGATAATCAGAAGCATCAGTAGCTTGGTATCCTTGATAAAGGGATAAATAAATGAAATACCTCCTAAGATCCAATAAGCCTTTCACTGTTGAAATTACCCCATTTATACTGAAGAACAGTGTAAGCTTTTCTGTCACTACAAAGTTCTTACATGTTCATAACCCAAACTTGTTAATCCTATCTGTCAATATTTCCATACTTTTCTTACCTCTTACCTTACTATATAATTAATTAAGAACTTTGTTTGAACTCTCCAAAATAGTGATAATTTGTCAATTTCTGCTTTAGTTCTCACTAGTAAAGCAAGGAGAATTGGATCATACTGATTTTTGAATAATATAAGTCACTTTAATTTTACACTAGCTTTTAGGTATTTTTACAGCATAAATATTAGTCCATGTTTTGCTTCAACTTTTGATATCCTTTGCTCTAGCTTTGTCATTTGTAAAGCACATTTATCTTTTATTTTTTTTCTTAATCTTTTTTGGTTTGCTTGTTTAATACAATGTGATAATTTCTTTTCACTTTATTTATGTTTATCATCTTATTTTATTTGTTCTTTTTAGTTATACTTGACAGTAGAATGTATTTTGATATATTAGACATACATGGAGTGTAACTTATTCTAATTAGGATACTATTCTCGTGGTTGTACATGATGCTGAGTTGCCCTGGTAATATATTCAAATATAAGGTTAAGAAAGTTATGTTCTATTAATTCTACTGTCCTTCCTATTGCCCTCCCCCATTCCTTCTCTTTTTTTTTCCCTGTGTCTAATCCAGTGGACTTCTATTCTTCCTCTTCCCACCCTCCCTTGTTGGAGTTAGCATTCACATATCAGAAAGAACATTCAGCCTCTGTTTTTTTTTCGGATTGGCTTATTTTACTTAGCATGATATTCTCTAGTTCCATCCTTTTACCACTAAATGCCATAATTTGATTCTTCTTTATGGCTGAGTAATACTCTGTTGTGTATATATACCATGTTTTCTTTATCCGTGCATCCATTACATGATCATCTCATAATTATCTCATAGCTTGACTATTGTGCATTGAGCTGCTATAAACAGAGATATGGATGTGTCACTCTTGTATGCTGATTTTAAGTCCTTTGGGTATAAGCTGAGGAGTAGGTTAGCTGGGTCAATTGGTGGTTCCATTCTAAGTCTTTTAAAATGGATAGTATCCATACTGCTTTCCATAATGGTTGCACCTATTTGTAGTCCCACCTGCAAAGTATGAGTACCTTTCTCCCCACATCCTTGCTAACACATATTGTTGTTTGTATTCTTTATAACTGTCATTCTAACTGCAATGAGATGGAATCTCAGTGTAGTTTTAATTTGAATTTTTCTAATTGCTAATGATGTTGAACATTTTTAATATATTTTTGACCATTTGTATTTTTTCTTCTGTTAAATGCCTTTTAGTTCCTTTGCCCAATTATTGGTTTGGCGCTTTTTTTTTTGGTGTTATTTTTTGAGTTCTTTTTATAACCTGGAGATTAATGCTCTGAGCTGCAGGTGGTGAGAATTTTCTCCCATTCTGTAGACTGTGTGTTCACATTCTTGATTGTTTCCTTTGCAGTGAAGAAGTTCTTGAGTTTGATACCATCCCATTTATTGAGTCTTGATTATACTTCTTGTGCTTCAGGATTCTTGCTGAGGAAGTAGGTTCCTAGGCCGACAAGATGTAGTGTTGGGCTTACTTTTTCTTTTAGTAAGCGCAGAGTTTCTGGTCTAATGCCTAGGTCCTTGATCCACTTTGAGTTTTGTGTACGGTGAGAGCGTAATTCGCCACATCAATATACTTAAAGACAAGAATCTCATGATTGATTATCTCATTAGATGCAGAAGAAACATATGCCAGAATTTAGCATCCATTCATATTCAAAACACTAGAAAAACTAGGGATAGCTAGAAGATACATCAACATTATAAAAGCTATATACACTAAACTTAAAGCCAACATTATTGAAAATGGAGAAAAATGAAAGCATTCCCTCTAAAAACTGGAACAAACAGGAATAACATTTTATATTTATACTCCCCAGCCATCCCCCACCCCGCAATTTTGTTTTATGTTTCCTTTCTTTTTCTTTCCTCTCTACTTTGGGACTGACATGAAGTTTCTGTGAAAATTTTGTAGTGTATTTTTTTCTTCTTGATTGTTGCCTGCAAAAGTTATTCTAACCCTCTAAAGTCAATCAACATCTTACTATACAAGGAAACAAATGTTTCATCTGATGATCTCCTTATGGTTTCCTGCTGTCTTTTAATGTAGTTATTTTGGTTTTTGTTGTTGTTGTTGTTTTTTTTTGCTGGAAATTTAGTCATTGTTTTTCTTACTTTATACAGGCAATATTTATTGATATTTGTCTATGAGTTTACCAATTGTTCCACCTTCTCAATCTCAGCCATCCATTCTGATGTCATTTTCCTTCTGTCTAAATGTATATCTTTTAGAAATTCATTTAATGAAAGTCCATTGATGGTGAGAGGTTTTGTTTTCATTTTCTCTATTTTATTCTTGATATTTAAGATTGTTTCACTGTACACAGATTTCTCAGGTTGACAGTTATTTTGGTTATTTTTGTGTTATAGTTGTTCTTCAGTATGTATGAGGTATTGGTTCTTTCAAGCAAAATGGTGGATGCTCAGCTGAATATGTAAACTGGCTTAGGATTTGTGTGTAACTTATGTTCAATCTCTTATATAGTTTAAATCACTGCTAGATTGTTTATAATACTTAAAACAATGCAAATTCTACATAAACGTTGTCATACTGAATTGTTTAGGGAATAATGTCAAGAAAAAAGTCTTTATATATTTAGTACAGATGAAAAATTTGGGGGGGTGGTCAGTTGGTTAAAATCACACATGCCAAACCTAGGGATATAGAACACTGATTGTATTTTGAAGAAATTGCTCCCTTGGCTTCTGGGCTTTCCTTGTTTCTCTTAAAATGACTGCTAGCAATCTGCTTATCCTTCTTTGTCTTTAATAGCTGCAAATTTATTAATTAGTGTGTTTTTTGAGAATTTATTTCTTTGAAATTTGTTGTATTTCATACATTTGGGGATTACTTGAGAATTTATTCATTTGACATTCATTTTATTTTCTATATTTGGGGATTAAAGTCTGTCATTAAGTTGAGAACATTATCACCTTCAACCCATTTGACTATTGCTGTCATGGTTTTCTGTCTTTTTCTCTGTCCCTTCAATTAAATTATATCAAATCTTCTTACTCTGTCTCCTATGTGTGTTAACCTCGGTTTTATAATTTTAGTCTTCTCATTAGTAATTAAAGGAACAGAAATGAGGCACTCCATGATATTACATTTTACATATGCTAGTTTAGGAAAATTAAGAATTCTGATAATCCAAGTGTTGACAAGAAAAAAATTAAAAGAAATTCCAAATGAATAGAGAATATTCTTGTTGCTAATGCTTATAATTTGGCAAAAGTAAATAATGTATATTTATAGACACATACATGCATAACAAAAATGGTTATTTTAAAAATGGAAGCAAACAAGAAACACCAAATTCAGGTTAATTTTTAGCTATGGAAAGGAATTAGATAAATGAAACGAGAAAATACTTAAGTAGATACTTACGTATTGGGTTGTGACTTTGAAGGGATATTATCTTTATTACTGCACTTTGTATCTTATATAGAATACATATTATATGTTTCTTTAATTATGACATTAAATTAGATGATAAAGAAAATTTTGAACTGATTGGTGTTCTAACAGTTTGATACCTCTACTTTGGATTTCAAGTAAATATCCAAAACTTTCAAATTTAAGACCAAAACCTTGACTTGCCCAGTCCACCTCCCTTCACCCTCTCAAATCCATTGCTTTTCCAGGTTTTTTTTTTTTTTTTTTTTTTTGTCAATTATATCATTTTCCAACTAGATTCTCATTCAAGAACCTAGAAAGTTACTTTTGCCCTCTCTCTTGTTCTCTTCCATTATATAATCCACCCATAAATCTGCTTAACTCTTATTACATATGATGTTTCCAATAAAACTCCTCAGTAATCACTGTCTCTACAGTAATTTCTATACTACTGTATTACTACCATAATTTAAACGACCATATTCCAATTGAGTGCACTATATCAATCTCCCAATTTGTTTCCTAGTCCACTATTTACCCGTTCTACAAAAAACAAATAGTACTATTTTAAAAAATAGCCCCCACACATTATTTCTGTCTCATTTTCTAATCTTCCCTCCAGCATCCCTTTGTGTAGCTTGGATAGGTGGAAGAATGACAGTTCCCTGAAGATGTTAAAGTTAAGAAGAAGGAAGTGTGAGTTTAATTGCTTGCCATCCACAGTGAGCGCTAGACTCCTTCTTTTCCTATCAAAATATTGTTCTTGTGTCTCTCCACTGTATTGTGGCTCCACTTAAAATCAGCTTTATGCTGACGATTTCCCTCTCTGATTCCCCCTTTCACATTGCCATCCTCCAACTCTCTATGCTATTATTATTTGCTTAGACTTTTCATAGCAATTATCCCTGTATACAATTATTTCATACATGTTTCCTTATGTGTTTACCATGTCTTCTCCACTAGAATCTAAGCCTCTTGGTTGGGTTCTGTCTCGTCCATCCCTGCACACCCAACACCTGTTAGAGTGCTCATGTCATTATCCAGGTAGCTGCTCTCTTCAAGATATTAGAATATCTTTGCCTTCTCTCTTGCTCTCATGGCCTGTACAAAACATCTGTGAGTCCTCTTAACTCTTTTTGCATTATATATTTCAAATAAAACTCCTAACCATCTCTATTAAAGTGGATGAGCAGTTATAAACTATGTATATTGAATGAATAAGTGAAGTTTGCACCTTCTTTTTGTTAAGTTGTACTTTCTAATAGCTGTGTCATTCCATTTCAGTTATTTTTATTACATCTTCCAAGACCACTATTGGTTCTTATGTTCTGTATTCTCTATCCCCTTGTCCCTTCTTTATTTTTCATATAAACTATTCTTAAGACAACTCTGCTAGACTATTGTTAGCATTCCTTGCCTCAAGCTTCCAGACTGCAATTCTTTCCACACCCTTATTAGAGCACAGCCTTCCTAAAGGGAAACCTTCCATTGCAAGAATTCTGTCACCTCCTCGTTAGGCAAACATTTTCCAGTAGCGCTCAAATTATTATATAGTGTGTCTTTTCGATACGATTTGTGCTTCATTTCTGCCTTTGCCTTTTTTGTACACCAAATATTTCAACCAATTTGACTTTCAGACTAACACCCAGTACATTCTACATCCTGGCTCATGCCTTTTGCATTATCTGAAATAATATATTTCCTCACTATTTGAATCTGAAAATATCTAGTGTCTCTCACTGTACATTTGAGATGTGACCTCTTGTATGAAGCTGTCTCTGATTCTTCCAGCAGTAACACCCATCTGACATTTACATCTTGCTTAATACCATACCACCAAATATTGAATTTCCAATATGACAGTCACATTTGAAATTATCTCAAACTATCTTCTAGGGAAATGTTAGCTTTTCTTAGATAAGAGCTTCTTAAAATTAGGGAGTAATCTTTATAACCCATGTAGTAACTAATCATAAAATAAATATTACATAGATATTTATTAACTGTTACTGAAGAGGAACATTTATATACATCAATGAATGCTTTATCATATGTTGGTGAAAGATGTCCATTCATTACTTTTGTTCCCTTCCGTTTATATTAACAATTGCTAAATAAATATAAAGATAAAATAGACAAGGTTTTGCTGTTGTCTTGTTTTGTTCTTGGTACATGCTAAACATGTGCTCTACCATTGAGCTATACTATAGATCCAAGATTTTTAAAAATACATTTCTCAGATAATTGTAATAATTAGAGTCTAAAAATACAAACAGTATTATAATGTTGCAATGGTGAAGTAGACTTTAATAGGGGTCGGTGGGAATATCACAATTTAAAGAAACAAAAGGGATTATCATTCCAGGAAGAAAGTTAACAGACATAAAATATGAAATGGCTCAGTGGTGACAAAATAACATGATGCTTATTTGGGGAAAAATATTTAGATATATTTGCTTTTCAAGATCTGAAATGAATATATATCCCAAAACATATTTATTTTCATGACAGAGAAGAGAAAAAAACAATTGATGACATTTTAATTTGGAGTTTTGCTCAATTAATTACCGGGATTTAAAAAAAATGGATTGTCTTTTACCATTATAACAAGGAAAAGATCAGCTCAAAAACAATGGAAAAAATGGATGCCAAAAATGAAGACCATTAGTTTTAGAATGTTGTTACATAAGTTATTAGGAAGTGTTCATGTTCTAAATTTACCTGTTAGGTTTAAGACCTTAGGCAATCCACTCTTGGATCTCTGTAAATATGTGTAATTAAGCAGACTTTAAGACCTATTCCAGATTAGACATATTTACATCAGTAAATATGAAAAATGGAGACAGATGGATAGGTGTAGGCAACAATGGGAAAGAAGATCTGGTAGATCTTGAGGCAAGATTGAGGATAAAGTAGAATATTGCTGATCATAATGAATAAAACATCACTCTAGAAATTTAGGCAGATGTTATTAGCACTACATTATCCTCTGAGGATTCATATACCTGGGTTTAATTTTTCAGTAAACTGGGTAATTTTTATCTGTGATATTTGTGATTGCAAAGTATCCTATTGACATATTTCTTGTGGCTTAGTCTGTCTGTCTTTAAAAACAATCATAGGGGTATACATAGTAAGATTTTTGTGTTTATATTTTAAAGAGGTAATTGTTATAGATGAAGGAAAAAGTATGAATTTTATAGCTTCTTGAGCAAATCATACATTTTGGCTAATATTAACCCTGTTTCCTTTGATATATCATCAAGGGAGCTGACAGGTAGTATTATACCCATCTATTGAGGCACAGAGGCAGTTATTGATGTGATTATGGGGCAGAATTTTGAAGAGACTGAATAAGAACAAAGAAGGTGACTACAATAGACTTCAAGTCTCTTAAAATTTTTCAGTGTTTTTTTTCTAAAACATAGCTGGATAAATTGCATTTCTTTACAGTGGATACTTTCTAAAACAGATTCCTGTTTTTGTTTTTTTTTTAAAAAAAGGTAGAACTGAAGAAATACAAGGCTGAAATAGACACAGTCCACTTAACCCAGAAAGGACCCTCCAGCATTAATTTAGGGCTAGGTGGAAGTGAGCTATAGCAGAGGTGGAGAGGACAGCAGATTTGGAAGGTCACAGGGAAGCATTCCATTGGTAATGTTCTCAAAAGTTCCACCTGAGAAGCTAGGAGTAAAGTGGAATGTGGCTTTTAGTTCCATCCCTCCAAATACTGAAAAGACATTTAAATCCTCCTCGCATATTCTTGGAGGCATTGGAAAAAGTTATAACAATGTATGGAAACAAAATTCATAATTGGTGATTTAGGTTATGAGTATGGGGGTAGAAAAGATGATAGGATGAGACAGAAATCATTACCTTGAGTACATATACAAAGACATGAATGGTGTGACTTTACTTTGTGTACAACTAAAGATATGAAAAATTGTGCTCTATATGTGTAATATGAATTGTAATGCATTCTTCTGTCATATATAACAAATTAAAAGAAAAAATGGCAAGTATAATATGTAGAACACCAAGTTAGAGCTATTTAAGAAAAATCTTTGCCTGAATTTCTTATTTTAGAAATCAGATACCAGATATCAATATTAGTATCTACAAACATATGAAGATCTTTAACTCCAAATTTTATAAAATAACACAGATTTATTTGTGGTGATCAAGCTAATACTCCAAAATGAGCACTGTTACACAGTTCACCTTAGCTGCATGTAAAATATTTGAAGATAGTAATTATAAAAGAGTTTCATTATTTTTAACGAAAAAGATAGTGAAAACTTAATTTTAGCAAGGCATGATGGTGCAATTCTGTTATACCAGTGACTTTAAGGGGATCTCAATTTCGAGGCCAGCCTCTTCAACTTAGAGAAAGTCCATCTCAAAATAAATAAATTAATTAAAAGGGAACTTGGGTGTGTTCAGTGGTGGAGTACCCTGGGTTTAGTTCCCAGTACTGCACAAACAAAACAAAACTAAAACCTTCATCTCAGGTGAAGATCCTGAATCTGATCTGCGCTGCCTTGTTTCTTGTCTCATATATTCTACTTGTTTCTGGAATGTCTGTGTCTTGCTTTAGATCCCTAATTACTAATTGAAAGTCTTTGCTTGTGTACTCCTTTTCAAAATGCCATCCTCGTGTACTGTGGGTTTATTTCTTCAATTTGCTCACCAAAATTCTGGCTGCAAATTGAGTCTTTCTGTCCTGCTTGTCCCCTAATTTGACACTGTGTAGTGATGAATGGACTACAGCTGTGTTCATGTAGTGGATGTTAAACCCCCTTTCGAGCCGCATTCTTTGGCATAGACTAGGAGGTCTGTGCAGATTCTCACTGTTGTAGAATTATGATGTTTTCTTGTGCAACACACACACACATACACACACACACGTGCCTTTCAATAATTAAGCTGCATCTTAGAATTCACTAGTTATTTGCTTAATGACAAGCAGTGTGTAGTTTGCATGATGATTATGTGAAAAAATATCCAAACATATACACACAAAAGAAATGTTAATGGTTATTCTCTTAAAATGATAGAATTGTGAATTATTTCTTTCCTCATATTTTCCTAGCCTTTTATATATCCTCTAAGTAAAGTTGCTTTTCACAATAAAGCATGATTAAATATTACTGTCCAATGATGTCTGTGAAAAGAAAGGAATAATAACCTGAGCTTCTAAAACCCAAGTTGGTCCTTCAAAAATGGAACAGATCAGGTAAATTGATAAGGGACAAGGATGCCAAAAGAAAAAAAGAAAAGAAGTAGAATGTACTTATTTATGAGACAATCTTTATTTATAGGCATCCCTGTGGAATTGTATAAGTATTGTATCTCCCCATCTAACTAAAATTTGTAACAAACCCTAAGTAGGGATGCTAAATACAGTTGTGTATTGTCCTTAGGTTGTACATTTGGCCAATCCGTAGCAACTGAAAATGCCTCTTCTAAAACATTACTGTTTCATTATTCAATGGTACATCTAAGTTTGTTTCTTCTCTTTGGATTTGAAAAGAAAATAAAGTGTGTGCTTTCAATGAAAGAAGGATTACTTGTCCTGTACATTTCAGTTGGAAGAGGGATGCTGGAAGAACTACCTTTAATTTTTAAACACATATTCAGTACAACAATTCTCAAGTGGTGATCATCAGATATCTATTTTGCTGGACATAGAAAATACGAATGACTGAATCAATGCTCAAACTCAACCCTGAGAAGTCACCTGGGGAGCTGTGAAGACAAGAAGCCAGAGTTTTCTGTGCAGTCTCTCCATCTTACTTTATAATATGTATATTGATCTAGGGATTCTATTTAATATTTTACTTGAAGAAGCATCCCTCTACTTATTTTCACCTTATTGCTTTTCCCCACATCTCCAGAATTCTTTTCCTTCTTATTCTATTCATTCTTCAAAGCTCTCCTCAAATTACACTCACTCCATTAATAAAGTCTCTTTCATCCTTTGTCACTCATGCTTATCTCCAGCTCTCTGACAGACATCTGAGTTTATGGTCAGTTCCAATATTGTGACTTTTTTTTTTAATACTGTGAATGAATTCGTTTCCCTGAGCGTACCACAAATGTCTTTTAGTCCTTACTTAGATGTTACATTTTATAACACATCAATGTATTGACTATCCAGCTTACAACACAAAAACATTTTTTTTAAAACTGAAAACACAGCATCTGACTCAATATAATGATATTTGCCTCATATGTGCATAGTGAAATGCAGTTTTTGAACCATTGTGGTTCTTTTTCTCTGCTCCAAGTTTTTGGGACCTAGGAAAGTGTTAGCCCCACATAAATATTTAATACCTATTTTGGTGATTTAATTTGGGGCTATGTCATCTTTAGCAGTAGAGAACATTACTGTTCTCAATAGCAGAGTAATTCTCCATTCAGAAAGATCCATCTTATTCATTCTATCATATTGTACAACAAACAAATAACTTTGGATTTCCTCATATAACTGTCCTAACAAATGATGAATCCATTTTCCTTATTATTTATAAATTATCATTAGTAACTGTATGTTTTTTTTAAGGTCCTCCTGGACCCCCAGGTGAAAAAGGCGACAGAGGTCCGATTGGAGAGAGTGGTTGGCCTGGCATTCCAGGTCCAATAGGTACGGTCATTATATCTACTTAATCATCTAACATAAGGCTCAGTTGTACATCTATGAACGTGTGCAGGTGGAATAATTATTTTGTGTACTGTGGTTTCTGCAAGTGCACATATTGAAGGAGATATTATATGTTCTAGTCAAAATAATCATATATCAGCTGGGTGTGTTGGTGAATGCCTATGCTCTCAGCAACTCAGGAGGCTGAGACAGAAAGGGTCATAAATTCAAAAGCCAGCCTCAGCAAAAGTGAGGCACTAAACAACTCTGTGAGACCCTGTCTCTAAATAAAAATACAAAATAGTGGTGGGGATATGTCTCAGTGGTTAAGTGTCCCTGAGTTTAAGCCCCCCAAAATAATCATATATAAATATATGTGTGTGTATATATATATATATATATATATACCTATCTGAGATTGAATGACAAGAGGTGACTTGATTTTTTTAAAACAATTAAGTGCTTTAGCCAGAGTCACTACTGGAATTATTCATGAGTCGAAGGGTGTCATCTCTGTCACGGACAGCAAATAATATATTGCACAGCTAACTTCAGGTCACATATGAAGAATTTAAAAAATCATCTTTGCATTGCATAAATTTGCAAGATCTTGTTTTTAAGATACAAAAATATCTTAATATGAGTCAAGGAAAACTTGAGTGTCTTTCTTATGTAATTTTTGACCAGACTATATCTGCTTAAACTCACAAAATGTGAAAGCAAATATTGGCTGCAATAAAGATGGATTTTACCTTTGCTGTTGGCCACTCTCTGTATTTTAGTTACAGCAATATTATTTTAAATCATTTCTCTCTATGTTGTAATCTTGAAAGCAATATTTTGAAAGAAGATAATAGAAAACACAGAAAAGGAGAGAGAGAGAGAGAGAGAGAGAGAGAGAGAGAGAGAGAGAGTGCATGAACTGTCTTTGCTCTTAATAAAATGAAAAAAAGAAAATAACAATAGCATGATTGTCCTACTTCACTTGGCTAGAAATCAAACACCCTACATGCTGTTTGAAAGTTGAGAATATACTGCATGGCCTAATTATAACTAGAATGATTTGTGCTGCCAAAATTATCAAAATACCTTGTAATTCATCCTGTTTCTCTGTGTTTTGACAGATCAATGTATCGATTAACCCTGGTTACATAAGAAAAACATTTTTTTTAAATTTGACACTTAACTGTCCTTTACCATTATGCTTAAAAATCAATATATACAGTTTATATTTTTAAAATATTGTTAAAGACTCTCTCTTGCCACGTTTTATTGTGTGTATCCTGTGTGTGTGTGTGTGTGTGTACCAGTGGGTTGGTGTTGATGTGCCTTTGAAAGTGATATCACGTAAGACTTTTTATTCAGAAAGATTCTTCTAGTTGACTAGTGCTCAGCAGATCTTAACAATGGTACATTTATGTCATAAGCAGGGGAAGTTACCAGCTTTATAGCAGCTGCCAGAGCTACTGTTGTCAAGGATCTGTCGGCTCCTTTATTACAAACTGCAATGGTCAAAGCTTTTATAAATCAACCAAAACCTCCAGTCTGTGCCACAACTTGCTGCTCCAGACTTCATCTTGGGCAGCATCTTTTGCAGCTCATTCTGTGGATACTTAAGACAGAAAGAGGGATTTAAGTTTCCACTTTCATTAATGCCATAGGCAACATCACACAGCTTCTTGGATTCAGTTAGCCAGGGCTCAGTTTGGTTTAGCTGTTACTGCTTATTTCCACAAATAGGTATTGCCCAGTGCTCTCATTAATTAGAATTAGACATAGTTGTTGCTGTGATAAATCAGCTGTTTTAGGCTATCAGATTCTCATTTGGTTTCATTCATGGCAACAAAACTTTTCAAATTATGAAACATCTCTCCTAATGGATTCTTCCAAACTTAATTGCTGTATTCTCTCTAGACTCTGCTGGATTATCTAATTGCTTCAAATCTGACACTGAGATCAGGAACTAAAGACTGCATGGTAGACAGTCACAAAAATTCTGCTCTATGAATTGAGGAAGTTCATAAAATCCCCTACCTAGACATCCATTTAAATGCACTAAACTTAGCTAGACAAAGTCAACACCTATACTCACAACTGTGATATGAATATCTGAGAAATTTAAGTGGTCATCAGAGTGGTCTTAAGTAACCAATACATTAAATACATCATATTTATTAGTCATGCACTAGAGTGGATATTATAATAAAATATTCTTTAACTCAAAATAATATAATAGAAATTAATTTTAAAGTGCTAATTCCTTGGAAGCACAAAGAAAGTATAATCTCTCCGTTTCACCCGAAAAATTCTATACTAAGCACCTTTTCCATACCTGGGGTTCTGCAATACATTGTGGAGGAAACAGAAATTGTGCTAATTTCAGAGCTTACAATATGAGTAATTTTATCAGGGAGATGATCAAGGATTCTTGATGATCTTATCCTTTTGAAAACCAGATTTATGGTTATTCTCTCATGACAACAATGCTCAAAGAAGAAACACCTCCTTAGTTTCCAAAGGAAAATTTGTAGGCTAGGTAATGGAATATTTACACTTAGTGGAAAAATAGCAAGGTAGCCTGACCTATAGACACAGGAAGGGGTCCCTCCAAATGATGCTTTGAGAGAGAACTTAAGTCTCCACTGGGCACAAAATTTTCATCATCCACCAGTACTACGTATTTTTCTTGCATAGCCTAAGTTTTCCACCATGGGAATCAAGCTCCTGTAGTAGAAAATAGAGTCTACCTTGATTGTGGATGTTGGGAGATGGGAACCATATTTTATTAATATTTATATTCATGTATTTCTCTACTTCCACTCCAACCCTTTTTCCCTGTTGCACTCCAGCAAGGGCTTTCCCTCAGGCTTCAACAAAGACAGAATCCCTAAATATATGTTGAGTAGGGAACTTTGCCAGCTGCAGGCTGTTTCTCTGTGTGCTGAGTATTGAAAGCAGATTTCTTATGGAGGTTAAAGATAGTGTTAATAAATCCAACAATGCCACTAATAATTGTGTACATATTATTAAATATAACTAAATTAGTAGCCTTCACAAAATGTTGGTGAAAATAATGATTTTGTTATGGGAGTAGAGAAAGAATAAAGAGGAGGAGGAGGTGGTGGAGGAGAAGAAGAAGAAGGCTAACATGAAGTGTTCATTATATGATAGACTCTTTTCTAAGTGTTTTTATATTTATTACTTCTAGCCATCACATTTGTCTGTGATGGACAGACAAATAATAAACCTATTGAACAGAAGGACAGGGAGGCTAAAATGACTCACTCAAGGTCAATGAACAGCAGATAAATGCCAGAGATGGTATTTGAACGCTAGTGAGCACAATGGCAGAAAGAAGTCTGAATGGAGAGCTGAGAATCCAGGATATATGTGAGTAATTATCAGGCCAACTTTATGCAAGTGACTTGATCTCTGAAAGTCTATGTCATTACACTCACATTGTTTGTGAGTTAGAAGCTGGCACAGATTCTTAAAGAAAATTAGCTGAATGCTACCAGAAAGGCTCAGAGAATCCAGTCTCCTGGAATAAAACTCAACAGTGGAGTTTATGGTTAGGGGCTATATTTCAAACCAACAAGTCACATAACTCTCTATACCGTATAGAATCTGCTTCAACTTTTCCCATAATGGTCTAAGAATTCATTGATTTCTATGAAAATATCCCATGAGCTTCATTTGGGAGTGTATTTGTTCACTTGTAGAAAATGTACCATAAATCCAACAGCTGCATTCTGAGTGTTACTGTGATACAATCAATGAGCCATCAAGAGAGGTCCCTGCTCTCCTTCTCTAAAGAAGATCCCAAGGCATTTGTAGGTGACAGAGCTTAGGTTTTCCCAAATTACCTTCTTTATTTATTTGTTGCTTATCTCACCATCTGTCTCTCCTACTGTGCAACCACGTTGGAAGATCTTTTTGGATAAGGATATTTTAAACTTTAAGAATATGCAGAGACTGGCACTGTATGTGTGCTCAATAGATATTTGTTCACTTAATGGAAAAACAGTAGAAATAGGAATTACTTGTGAACAGTGCACTATTAAGATTCATAAAATATTTAATTTTTTTAAATGAGAGAATTTAGTGTCAGTGCTTCTTTTATTTTTTTTATTTGTTCTTTTTAGTTATGCATGACAGTAGAGTGTATTCTGACATATCATACATACATGGATTATAACTTCCCATTCTGTGGTTGTACATGATGTGAAATTACACTGGTCATGTATTCATATATGAACATAGGGAAGTTATGTCTGATTCCTTCTACTGTCTTTTCTATTCCTATTTTTCCCTTCCCCCCTGTTCAATTGCTGAACCTCCACTTCTTCCCTGCCCCCTATTGCTAGTCAGTATCCCCTAGAAGATAATAATTGCTAATTCAGAGATATGACTATAGTGAAGGAAGGTATAAATATATATCAGGTTGCCCTGATAATATATGTTAGACTTTTTTAGACAGTATGATAAAAAAATCCAAACAATATATACTACAAAATATATAGAATATATATTATATATATATATATATAAATATAATTATGTAGACAAATTAGTATATATTGAGTAATTAAGTTAACTCTTCTTTTAAAACATATGCTTAATTTCTGATGGAATCAAAGTTTTACACTGAGTTGAATATTATTTCTTACTATTTATAATAATATATTTAAACTGAACATTTCTTAGGGACAGCCAAATTTGGGGTGTCTATGTGAATGAATCTCAAGAAATGATTTTTAAAATAAATTAAATATGTATAAATTCTTCCTCCTGAATCCTGTGAACTAAAGGCAATATTCTAAAAGGTTGATACTAGAGAAAGAAATTAATAAAGCCTCTTTTAATGTGGCTCCCTAAAAGATTCAACTGAAAATTGAATTAATGGAATCTCTATGGATGGATAATTACACTTAAAATAAGAAAATAAGACATAAACTATTTTATGTTAGTTTGTTTCAATCACTGAACTCTAGGATGAAAAATTTTATTCCAGAAGAATATAATATTTTATTCCATAGGCTTTCATGGCCACCATAGATATGGGGTAAAAATAATGGCCATTTCAATTTTAATTTAAGTATATAAAACCTTTGACTTATGTATGTACATACTATATACCCATAAATAAGTCTGTGTGTATGTGTGTGTGTGTTTACATTATATGGGATTATAATGGAATATGTAAGAACATGTCTAAGAGACATGAAGCAGTTAACTGAAGAACTAGTACTCCAATTTTTAAATAAATATCCTTTGATAATTTTCATTGCCTGAGTTTTAATTTTTCTAAGACAAATCTTAAAAATTCAATTTTTAGAAAATCATCATTTCAGTTAGAGCAAAATGTGTCATCTAAAAAGATTCCTGATTCATTACATAAACCTTCTAATCAAAACTCCAAGATTTTTTCTTGTATGTTTTTACTTCTAACATTATGTTATTTGTTGAATATCTGAAATGTATTAAATGCACTAATGTTTATACCTATTTTATCTTTCAGTGGCACAAGTGAAATTTTAGAAAAGAAACTATCCTCAATTAGAGATTCACTTATTTCATATTCATTTGTAATACCCTCAAAACTACGTAAACAATGAACTGTTAACCACTTTCTTTTTATTAACCATGCAGGTCCTCCAGGTCATAAAGGTGATCGGGGGGCAACTGGCTTTCCTGGCTCAAGGGGACTCCCAGGATTTACAGGAAAGGTGGGGAGGACAGGTACTTTAATACTGTGTATTCTGCTATCAAATATGCAAATAAACATCAGATCATCATTTCTGAAAATTTCTTGGACAACAAAAAATTGCTCATCATAATAGGAATAGTAGCACACACATGTAGTTTATTTTGTGGTCTGAAAATTTTTTGAAGCTGGTTTCTGTTCACCTGAGGAAAGCTTCTGTGTCCTGAAGGAAAATAGTTTAAAAACACATACACACAGGAAGGATTTATGCACTCTATACAATCATAAGTCACCATGAAGAATGGTATCTATCTTAGAGCAAACAGAGTGGAAAGACTGGCAAAGAAAAACAAACTAGCAAAATATAAATACCCCTGTAACCACACTGGCCAAACGCTGTTAAGACACAGTTGGCAAAATGCTGAAATCTTATTTCATGTGCAATAAACTTCTTTCTATATTTATTAATGCTTAATAATCAACATGGTTCAGCTCTTTAACATAGTTTTGCCTTTTACAGTGTCATACAGCTGGCAACACGCAGTTCGTTGTCTTTTCAAACAAGCTTCCTCCACATAGCAAGATGTATTTAAGGTTTCTCTCCATCTTTTCATTACTTGTTTGTTCATTTCTCTTTATTATTCAATGATATTGCATTTTATGGATTTATCATAATTGATTTATCCTTTTACCTAAGAAATAAATCTTGGTTTCTTCCAAGTTTCAGCAACTATTAATAAAACCACTCAAACCCTTTATTAGCATGTATTTGCATGGACCAAAGTCTACCTAGGAGTATATTTACTGGATCGCATGGCAAACATATTTATTTTTTAAGAAGCGGCTGAACTGCCTTCTAAAGTGACTCCACTGTTTTGCATTCCTACCAATGAATAAGAATTTCTGTTGTGCCACTTGCTCACTGACATTAGGTTTCGTCAATGCTTTGGATTTTAGAAGTTCTAAGAAATGTGTTGCAGTGTTGCTGATGATATCAGTTTTTATATGACAACCACAAATAAGCAACCTGTAATTAGTCTCCACTAGAGATGTGATTATCTGAAATGAGTGGTGTGTTTATTTGCCAACTACCTCTAAACTATCTACCTTTAATCAGGCTCTTTGGGCAATATAGGAAGAAGTGTGTGTTCATAATTTGTTTAAAATTATCTACAACATCAGGGATCTCATTTCCAATATGGGCAATTTGAATTCAATAGACAAATATATTTAGAACCTTAAATTTGATGCAATTTCAAAGCTACTTATAGTTACAAGATAATTTAAAATAATTTTGTGAAATAAGAAGAAATAATTTAACTGTACTGTAAACTTAAAGTAAAAATGAATCTATTTGTCTATGATCCATCTGAAATAGTAATGGTCATTTAGCTTCCTAGGAAAACTCAAAATAAAGTTTTGTTTTGGAATCTTTTTATACTTTCCTAGTTTTATAAAGCTACAAATTAACATTAAATCAAATATCCAAGACATAGCTATGCAAAAAGACTTTCAAGAATGATGCACAGTCTTTTTCTCTTTCCTAATTGTGAAATTAATGCTGAAGTAATGAAATTAAGCAGTATATTATGTTATCTTCTCTGTAAAGAATTAGTACTGATTAGTTTCATCTTGTTTTAACTCCCTAGACCATTTTTTTCCTTTAATTTCTTAGATTTTTCCTCTTGAACATCTGAAAATTTGGCACTATGACAAATTTAGGTCAAAAAGATAAGAGAGGTTTGGTGGGCTTTGGGTTACTTAATGGTTTTTGTTTTGCCAATTTAATACTACTTGAAATTATTCGATCAAAATTATGAAGTTAATTTAATGATACAGAATAAAATAACAATATGTAAATTAATTCAAAACTAAGAAATTCTCTTTATATTATTCTAATAAGAATAGTTGGACTTTCATTATATCTTCAAAATAAAATTCAATTGGAAATAATTTGTACATTTTAAGTGCTTCAAGTCTTATACTCATTACATACCACATTTTTAAAGATTTGATATATTAGAGGTCAGAAGAAATCTTCTAAATGGCATATAAAGACAAATGTCCAAAACTAAGCACAGATGTAGACAAAATAAGCTAGAGAAATCAACAGGTTAATCAATAAATAATATTACAACTTTAAATGGAATTTTAAAAAGTATGCCACAAAAATTAAATTGAGATGAAAAGGTCTTTGTCTTTCATTCATTGAGAATAAAACTTCAGATTCTAGCTAAGCTATGGAAGATTTAAAAATAACGGAAATAATAATAGAGGAGCTCCCATCTCTTATGAACAAGTACTTTGCAAATATTGTTACTCATTTTCAAGGCAACTCTCCGATTAAAGAATTATTTCTTTTTAAATTTCACAGAAGAATATGCTTTATCTCTAGAAGTTGAAAGACTGTTGTCAGCCACATTTCTATTAAGTAACAGAGCAGACTAAGTCAACATAGAGGTCTTCAAACTATTAGGATCATTCAAAATTCTATTGTTTTTAAACTACATCCCCTAGAGTCTACATCCCATAGTGTATTTTGGATGGAATTATGGAGATACTTGATTTTTTAGGGGGAAATAAAAAATGTTAACAAAATTTTGATCTTCAGCCAGAAATCATTAGAATCAGTCCTATGTTTATGCTAAGAAGGTAATTCCTTAGACGATAGATATTTGATGCCTGTTGGAAGAATTAATAATCAAGAGCAGCGCTACTGTCATGAAATTTCACCATAAAAATCACTTGTTAGTACTAAAGAAAGTTTTCCTGAGTATCCCTTAAAAATGTAACTGTGTGTGAATTACAAATCATTAGCAAAGATCAAGGTCTAGCAATATTTCCAGGTCTATTTAAATCCTTGCCCCCTATAAAATGATAATATTTGTACTACATCTTTATGTAAATGGATGCTGGTTTTTGAAGTCAAAAGTGACCAGCCTAGGGGTTCATATGGTGCACGGACCTTTTTGCCCTCTGTCAGGAACTAGGTTGTCAGAATCTAAACACTCTGAGCAATCCATTCACAGCCTAGTGCTTTGGCTGCTAAGCCATAAAAGAATGGAAAATGAGATAGGTAAATTATAATAGGAAAAAATCGAGTCAGGTTTAGGATAAGGTGCAAGATACTGGGCGTCCCCAGGATGGTAGGGAGGCACAGTCAGATGAAGAGAAAAATATAAGAATACATAAGTACAAAATAAACTATTTACACTTCAGCTCTGCTTGTTTTACAAAAATGGAATATGCATCACCTTTGTGATAATTTAAGATAGTATACCAGGTTTGCAATAGTTTTTCAAAAGTGATAGCAATTATTATTATTATTAACATCCGTATGATTATTATTTTGCAATATCTACATGTTGCTATACATTGATATTTTAGATTGACTGGTGATGCCCTATCTCCATTTAATGCAGCATTGTTGGGGCTGGAAGTGCAGCTCAGTGAGGGTGTGTGCTTAGTACCAAAAAACAATTTCTTTTTTTGTTATTGTTTTTTAAAGGAAATCCTGGACAAAAGGGCCAAAAGGGAGAAAAAGGAAGTGGAAGCACATTCAGTAAGTTATTGTTTCTCATTTTCTCTATGCATTTTTGTAATCAATAAGATTGTGATATCGGTGGTCTGAGCTTGAGACAAACGTTGAGAAATTCAGCATTGATCCATGGAGAGTCTGTGGAAGCCAGCCACAGTTTTCTACAAATAAAACATGCTAATTGGAGTAAAACAAATAGATGAGATTATGCAACTCTTTCAATCTCATTACCCATTTGTATTCTGTTTTTGTGATGAGTACTATTTTCTAAAAATTCCACATAGAAAATTGTTCAAGTCAATTTCTATCCACTGAGGGAAAATCAAGCTTATGAATAGAAACAATTACAGCCTCCTTACCTACTAAAACTGAGCGAACTGAAACCTTATATGTAGGAATTTAGACAGCCCAAGAACCCTGACAGATTAATTCTCTGAAGGCTGTGTTGGTCAGGGGCTGAGGAGGGTGTTTTGTTTTGTTTTACTGAAACCTTGAAAAGGTCACATTCCATATTCTAGACTTTAAGACCTACAACAGAATAGATTTAGCAGCTGGGATCTTTGTCAGTGGAATGCAGACCCCAGGTTGCCATGTAGAGAATCTATAAAATGGACCTCAAAAAATAAGGTCATCTTATTGTTAAATGAAATGTGCATTATTTCTTGTGTGTCTAGGTGAAATTTTCATTAATACAATGAAAGGGTTATGAAGAGGAACGAGGCTTCTTTACCATTAGGAGTGCATGTAGTGTGTGTGTGTGTGTGTGTGTGAGAGAGAGAGAGAGAGAGAGAGAGAGAGAGAGAACAGCTGAGGTGAACAGAGTCATAGTCTATTCAGGGGTGCATTTTAGACAGATTATAGCAAATCCTTTGATGTACCAAAATCTTGCAATTTTTAGTTGTAATGCTTGTTTTAAAAAATGCAGTACCAGTATATCTCTGCTTTCACAAAAAATGATTTTTAACCTAATACCATGTATGGGTGGCACATTTAGACAATGTAGAGTTATGATTGTGAATATCAGCCAATAGCAGGATCTTTCAAAGTTGAACAACTCAGAATATTGTGTATCTCTTAGAGTGTTTGATATTAGAGACCATTATCATTTTTATGATTATATTAAGATAATGGGAGCATTAGTATATCTTTTGTGTTCTCTTTTTTGTGTATTTTTCCTTTGAGATGGTCACTTTTACACAAAATTCTTCTTATTCTCCTTTGTCCTTTTCCTCCATTTAAGTTCAGTTGAGCTCTTCTTGTCAGTCTCTCTTCCCCAGCTTTATGTGTATCTTTATCTCTACCTTTACTTTTTTTTTTTTTCTGTCTTTATTTTCTTTCCCTGAGGCTTTCTCTGAGCTTCTAAACACTCACTCTAGTTGAGTTTGGAAACTAAGGAACTTATTTATTTATTTATTTATTTTGTCTGTAAACTGAACAGTCACACTGTCTACTGTTACCTGGGGTTATCAAATGCTTGGAAGATTTTTTTCAAATATGTTTGGAAATGTTGTCAGTTACAGATTTTTCAGGGCTATTTTGGAGTTCATGTGCATACTTTCTTTGACAAAGCCATAGAGGGCTACTTATGTATATATGTGTACATAACCTCCATATTCCTCTCTGTGCCTACCCCAAAGAATATATATCACAAATTCACAATATTTTTAAAAGGAAGAATCATTTACATGTACATCTAATATAACGCGCTCTATATTTTTCATGTTTAAGTTGATGTGTCTGTCATCTGTCTTTGTCACTATATATGGCTCTCTTTCCTCTGAATGACCACACATTACTCCAATATTCAGCTGTTCCATAATTATCATAATAGAATCATTCAGTTGCTAATCTTAAACCCTCAATTTTGCTTGGCTTTAGTAAATAATGCTAATATTCAACAACTTCATACATGATATTGTGAGAATAATTTTTAGTATAGGATTTACTCAAAGTTGAACCAATAGTTCAAAGGTTATATGCATATTTTTGCAATTTGATTAATTCTAACAAATGGCTTCATAAAGGTTGTACCAACTTATGCTGAATAAAAATAACTTGCTCCCCACATAATTAATTAACTGTGGTATATGAAAGGATCATATTGAATTATTTTAATATATATTTGTGTATGTTTCAAACACAATTTAAATGTAATAAAAATAACCATTGTTTTCCTCTTTTATATATATGTCAGGACCAGTACAACTTCCTGATCATATTAGGGGAGGACCCTTTTAAGATCAGGTGGGTTGGGCAGGACACTCTCTGACTCCATCTAATTAAAAGGCCTTTCACCTCTGGACAGGTCATCAACACAACTGACTTCCAAGATCCCTTTTGTGACTCCTCCAAATGACCCTGGTTCCTGTGTCAAGCCTGGTTTCTACTGGCTTCTTCTCCTGATCCTTGGTGCTGTTTGGGTCTCCACTGCCACATTCATACATTCTCCACTCTACTACCATCACCCCTATCCCCTTTGCACCCCTTGCCTGACTCTCCCATGCAGTGACTGGTGGGGTGCCCAGGCCTATTCTCAGGTACCAGACCAGCAGCCCTCTGCTGTTCACTCTCTTAGTCATGCTAATCCCTCTTTAATTCATCGGATCCTAAGGAGAATTGATCATATGAGAACTGATTATATGTGGTTCTTTAAGTTAAAAACATTATTCTCAACCAAGGTTAGGGATGGCATAGAAGAAAATCTATTCATTCATTCATTCATTCATTCACTTAACATATGTTCACTGTATTCATCCAGAAACAGGATGTAACAACTAGTGAGATAGACATTGTCTCTGGCCTTGCAGAGATAATTGTGCCTGAGAGATTCAGACAAGCCGGCAATTAGAACATGCTAGAGCTCTATGGGGAAAGAACAGGACTTTATAAGTGTTCAGAGGAGATAAAGATTCCCTAGAATATTAAAAAATAGATTGATTTAGTTTTCTTAGTTTACCTTCCTTTCTGATCTCCAGCTTATAGCATATTATTTTTCAAGTTTTAAAAAACTAAGGTAATGTGGAGCTTTGGATAATTTATTCAACACATTTGAACCAAAATGTGTTTCCTTAAATTACCTATTTCAAACAAAAACATCTTACACATGATAAAACGATGCTGAAAAAAAATATTACAACAAGTCTCTCTGTATTTTAAGCTTTAAGTATAGACTCTGGAGAAAAATAAATATTTTAGTAGAAGTAGAGTTATTTTGTGTAGGTGAAGAAGAGGAAGAAATTGAAGAAGTGGGAAAGGCAGACAAAAACGTATTGGAAAAATGTGGGATGATCCCATGTTATTTTTGAGTGCCTCTGTACTGAGAAATGTGTGACCACATTTTCACAGCTCTCCTTTTCTTCAGGTTTTAACACACAGCCCCAAGGTTTACACCATTAAGTTTCTTGTAGAATTCCATGTAGTATGTCTATGTGTCTCTCTTCATTTCCTTTCCCTGCCCTTGTTAAATGGTCACGTTAACACCTACCTCACAGGGTTGTTGTGAGGACCAAATGAGATATCCTGTGTGTGAAGATGCTCTGTAAAATCATAAAGTGCTTTAAAATCATAAGATATGGTTCACAGTGGTCTCTCTGAATGGAAACTGCTGTTCCTCTCTGGTATAATGCAGACATTTTAAATCTGCAGTTGTAATAAGAGAGAAAGCAAAATGTAAATGCAAGGAGCTAAATAAATGTCATGGATGAAAAAAACTGCTAGAGAATAAGACAAGATTTTATATTAGAGCAATGCAAGTGTGACCAGATCACAAATCAGTGAGTCTGTGTAAAGAGCATTAGTTATAAATAAAAGAAATGACTACACAGTGTGCACACCAGAGGATGGAAACTGTCAACAGAGATCAGAACAAAATGTCAGGAGAATAAAACAAGTATTTGGACTCTGAAAGACACAGCCTGAGCCCAGGATGCTTCTGTTGAGAACATACTAAGAAGGCAGGAACAAATTAGTGTTTCAATGAAACTGGCTTGTTTCTATTACTGCATGACCCCAGAATCTCCAGGGACGAAAGAAAGGGATGATTAGCCAATTTTTCAGAGTTCTCAGTATCAGCAAACCATCACCATTGAATAGCTAGTTAGTGCAAACATCTAGAGATATATTGGGCCTCTGTCCATGCTTTAATTTGATGTGATTTCCTATCCCACATTTCACTAGAGGCCAGGCTGAATGTGGGAGATGTCTCCTGCCACCAGGTCTTGATCCATACTGGCTAGAGAATGACCCTGAACCCAGAGATCCTGGGAGGCAGTTCCAGGGGATTCAATTCACAAGTCATTGGATATCCCAGACTAAATATAGATTTTTGAGACAAAAAATAGATGCTGTCCAGTCTGAATGCATCCACTTCACCAACTTTATCAATGTACAATGAAAAGGAATCTATACCAAACCCCAAGGTTGGTCTCAATGAATTGTTCACTATGTTCTCACCCTAAATGAGAAGAACAAGTGTTTCTTTTTAAGTGAAAGAATTCCTACCATTCAATTAAGCACTTTGTGAGGCTCTGTCCTACACAGTCACATTATGGAGGTGTGGTTTGTTAGTATCTTTTACTATGTTTTGCTCAGACCGAATGAGACTATAAGAATTTTGAGTATCTTATTCAGAATCTCGTACAAAGAGAAGAAAAATCTATTTGTCTTTGGTTTCACTTCTATTGAGGACTCAATTCAGTCTCAAATTTTTCAAAGTACTCAGATCACTAATTTTAATAATGAACTCTTAAGGGTACTGGCTGAACACCATGTGCTTTTGATACATCATTCTATCTAAATTTCAGAAGAGTGATCAGGGTAATTACTATTAGAATCTCCATTTAATGGATTAAAAATTGAGGCCTACTGCTAATAAGTGGAAGAGCAGAAACTCAAGCCAAATCTATCATTCTCCAAAGTCCCTATGACTTTTATTCAACATCTCACACTAGTTTTAAATGTGTGTGTGTGTGTGTGTGTGTGTGTGTACACATGAATAAATAGTACAAATATTTAATAGGGAGCCTGTGGAAGCAGGGGAGAAAACAAGATTTGTAATGAGCAGTTGGATTTCCTAGAATAAGCCTTATAATTTGAGGGCTCTAAGAAGATATAAAGTCTTATAGTAGGTCAAATTTTAAAAAAAAGCATTTTGATTAATCTTTATTTGCTTATGTTTCCACCTTTGTAACCGCTCTAGACATTGCCTGCAGTCTCTCCCCAAAGAATATTACTCAGAAGCATAGACTCCTAGAATGCTCACAGGGCGTCCATTATCACTAATGAGAGTTACTTATGTGTACCTGGGGAAGAGCTACCTGTTAATATTCCATCTTGATTTCAGTAACTGGCTCAGTTTTAACATTTTTTAGTATCATTTGGCTGCTTTGATCTCTCTCTTCTTTTATTGTGTTTCTTTTTTTAACTCCACAGTGTTCTTTCCTTAGTCACACTAATTATGAGCTAGCAGAGCAGAATATACCTGAGAGTAATGATGACTCTAGGTAAATTAGATAAATGCTACTAATTCTTGATGGTAATGTGGTGCTTACAGCTTGCTGGGATTGCACAAATTGTTGCTAAAGACATACAGCATTTCAGTAACACAATAGGTATGTTCTTTAATAGCATAAATATCCAATATGTCTTTAAATTTAAATGGATATTTAAATCAGTCATAGATCAAGCAGTTAGCACTTGTCCTATTTAGTTCCTACCCCAAATAACTCTTGCAGCCTGACTCACCAGAGTCAATTGGAAGGGGAAAAATAAATCAATACAGATCCATCCAGGTCTTTTGCACCAGCAAATTTGAAATTCATCCAGTATGTGCAGGAATGAAGATGGAGAAGAAACATCTGACACCCTGCTTCCCAGCCTTCCACAATCTCTGAAGACCAAAAAACTTTCTTGCCCCTCTCCAAAGATCTTCAAAGATCCTATTCTGCTGCAAGAAATTTAGCTTTACGTGAACTAACACAAGGTCATTTACTTTGTTCAAATTAAAGCACCTCTGAGGATAGGTTCACAATCTATTATTTGGTCCCTTAACCTGCCATCTCTAGAAATGTGCTGCTCTCATAATGTGAATCTCAAGACCAAATTCCCTAGAACAACATAGATTGCTTGCACATGAAGTGTCCAGGAAATTCTTCCCATTACGACTTAACCAACAGACTCTTGATTTTTCCCTGGTGCTACTGTTATTCTCTTTTTTTACTTCCCTGAAATCCTCACATAATGCTTGATCCACTTCAAAGTCAAATACCTGAATTCCAGGTAAGTTATAAAGCTATTTACAAGATTCTAATGTGAATTCTTCAGCAAATGACCCTACTACCTAATAATGTTTTGTATAAATCTGAATTTTCACTTCCCAGAAATGCTGACCCATAAAGCTGAATATAAACATCAGTTTCTGTGCACAACATTTTCACAAAAACTCCACATGGCATTCAGCATAATACCTCTGCCACCTGCAAAATGATTAGCTATCTTATCGTGAAATATCCTCCACCCAGAACTCTTTCCTGTTATATTCTTAAATCTCATAATCAGTACATCAACTATACCCAAGGATATAATTTCTGGGCACCAAAAGAAGACATAACATATTAATCATGGAGAGTAACCAGTTGAATAAATTATTATTAATGTATTCAGGTATTATTGAGGTAGTTAAGGTCCTTAATAAGTACTTCTGTAATTTTTAAATAGGACCTTCCTTCCTTCCTTCCTTCCTTCCTTCCTTCCTTCCTTCCTTCCTTCCTTCCTTCCTTTCTTCCTTCCTTCCTTTTCCATCATTAAGTTACACCCATAGCTCTTAAATGAGAATTTTAAGTACTCATTTTTTTTTTAAAACAAGATGTTTGTTGTGCTGAAATCACATCCTAGTTAGTATATTTGGTGCTTTAATTACCATCTGTGAATTAAAGAAAATGTTTATATTTTCAACTTTATGCCACCAAGGTTCTCTATTTATCCTCTTTCTTATAAATATTCCAAAATGCAAAACATAAGTGAAAAGGGGGAAAGGAAATTGTGTGAGTCTGGTTGTAATACCAAAACAGAACACCAAAAGTTGGTAGCTTAAATAACAAATTTATTTTCTCATGGTTCTGGAGACTGGAAGTCCAGGACCCAGCTGCTGGCAGAGCTGTTCCCCACAAGGCATCTCTGCATGGCTTGCGGATGGCTGCCTTCTTACTGGGACCACATTTGGTGCTGTGAGTGCTGTACTTGTGTTTTTTCTCTGCTACAACACAGGTCCTACTGAATTTGAGCTCCTTCCTGATGAATTCATATGACCTTATTTGCCTCTGTGAAAGCCCTACTTCTAAATACACATTGAGAGGCAAGATATCAACATGTGGATTTGACAAGGACACAATTTAGTCCATTAGAAGAAGGTATCAAAATTGATCTTGTGTCTTGGACAGTTTCCTGTCTAAATTTTCTCAGTATAGGGCTGAGAAAATGTTTTGAAAAATGTTTCCAAGAAAATTTAGTTTTCTCTGCCTGTCTTTCTATCAATTTGTTCTTAAGAGGGTTTAAATTATACCATAAACAAATTTGAGGCATTCTGGTACATTTTATAGTTCTGAGAACAAGTTCACTTTTATTTGTTTCTGAGCAATATTATGTTTTCTCAGTTCACTGACATTCTTCTACATTATGGCATTTCATGAAATAAAAGTAAACAATAATCAATGTTGATGCTATTAATGAAAAACAGAATGACCTTGGAAATCATTTATATTTTCCCCAAAATGATCACCACCAATGTATTTGTAAGAATAGATAAGTGGAAAGTAATGAAAACATGGTCAATCAAGAAATAAAATGTGTTGGTTCATATGAATATTCCAAAATGCAAAACATAAGTGAAAAGGGGGAAAGGAAATTGTGTTAGTCTGCTTGTAATACCAAAACAGAACACAATAAAAGAAAGAAAGAAAGAAGGAAGAAAGGAAGGAAGGAAGGAAGGAAGGAAGGAAGCAAGAGAAAGAATTAACCCTTTCAGAAAGAAAGAATTAACACTTTCAGAAAATGGGTTTTGCTTCAAGAATGGAAGGATCCAGGAGTTCAAATTAGATCATTTGGACTGAACCTCTGAAACTGCGCTCTCTCTCTCTCTTACTTTTGTTTATTTTTCTTTAAAGAATGGTCTTGCTATGTTTCTCAGGATGAACTCAAATTCCGGGGCTCAAACAATATTCCTGCCTCCTCCATTTCCTGAGTAGCTGGGGCTAGAAGCATATAGTTCTCTCCCATTTTTCTCCCTTACTCTTCATGTGTCACATTCTTTGTCAGATAGGCTTTGCTGAGCTGTCTTATCTTTACATTTAGCTGTGCCTGAGAAAAACTGCCGCCTTCTTCTTCTTCTTCTTCTTCTTCTTCTTCCTCCTCCTCCTCCTCCTCCTTCTTCTTCTTCTTCTTCTTCTTCTTCTTCTCCACTTGGATTTTGAGCTTTCTCCTTGATTAACTCCTGTATCTGGAGAGGGTCTATATTTATTGCCCAACAAGTGGAGAAAATACTAAATAGTTGGTAAAACAGGATAGTCCCTTCAGAATCCCAGAGTGAAGGGTCCAAGATACAGAAAAAGTGGACCAACATCACTGTGTTGTTCAATAGTATTTAGAAATATTATTGCTGCTTATTTATTAGAAAGCAATGCACTAGTTCAGATATTCCATAATGTGAAAGATTTAAAATTAAGTAACCATACCAATTCTGGTACATATTGATATAGAAGTTGTTTCTAGTTTATGTAGGATATCAGAGTATCCTCTGAGGATTTTATCATACAGAGATGACTGAACTCATCATGCAGATTCAAATTTCAGTGGGTTTGTGTTATGAACAGTGGTAGGTGATTTATAAAAGTTCTTTTTGGACTCTGAATTGCAAAGCAGTAAAGAAACTTTTATAATAATGATACTTTTGTGCTACCATCACCTATTTCTAATTATTAGTCCAGACATAAGAATTTTCATAAATAATAGTGTCATGATTTGGATATGAGATATTCCCCCAAAGCTCCTGTGTTAATACAGGAATATTCAGAGGTGAAATAATTAGATTGTAAGAGCTGTAACCCAATCTGTCCATCTTAGTTTGAATGGACTAACTGGGTGGTAACCAGGTCGGCCATGTCCAGAGGTAGTGGATCACTAGAGGTGTGTCCTGGAAGGGTTCATCTTCTCTGCATCCTCTTCCTCTGTCTATTTGCTTTCTGGTCACCATGAGCAGAGCATCACTTCTCTGCCATGTTCTCTGTCATGATGGTCTAATTCATTCTGGGCCCAGAGCACTGGCATCAGCCAACCACGGACTGAACCTCTGAAACTGTGCTCAAGTAACTTTTCCTCCTTTAAGTTGCTTTTGTTAGGTGTTTTTGTCACAGTGACAAAAAGCTGACTAACATAACTGGCATTTATAATATCCTTCTGTGCCAGGTGCTCTGCAAATTACTTCATATACTACATCTCCTTTACTTAATCTCTCACAAGAAATCTGTAAGTCTGCTATTTCTCCTATAAGGAGTTAGGGCTATTAGTAATCTATGAAAATCACATAACTAATATATGTGTCATAGGTCTCAAATTTTAATCTCGGTTTATCTGATTCTAAATTTTATCACTTAAGAAAAATACTTCAGTATGTCTTTTCTCTCTAACCTCTCCACAATAAATTTATCATTTCTCACGTAATAAATTTGTGAGAATCACATAATATTATACACAAGATTATGAATTATCATAATGCATTGATTGATTCTCACACGAATCCTATAAGGTCATAACAAAAAAAAAAAAAACATCATAAGGAATGCAGAAATTAAGATGCAAACAGGCAGAACACCTGGGTCTAGAGCCAGGTCTCCTGGCTTCTAGCCCAGAGAAGCATCCTGTTTTAAGAGTCCGTCCTTACCCTGATGAGTGAGAACAGAAGTCCTCTTGAAATAAATAAAGCCTTTACTACTTTGATCTAAGAGCCCACATATTGATGTCCACCATTTGCTAAACATATTTCTCTATTTTTTTCTGTTACAAAATATGCCAATATTTTTTTCTTAATTCTAATGAGTTTCTACCATAATTACCCTACAGTGGTCCAGCAAATGAAAGAAACTGTTTCTTGGAAGAGGAAAGAGCTTCTTTTTAGAATTTTTGAAGCTTCGTGTAATATATCCCTATCCATTTCTGAGCACAGCTGTTGACATGAATTATAGTCATTCCTGCCAGGTTTACACAGAATAAAGACCATACACAGTATTGTCTTCTACCAATTCCATGAAATCAATCTGTACATACAGGAGGCATATTGTCTTTCAATTATTTCAATGCAAAGTCAAGGTCCAAACGCTCTGTTTTTTGGAAAGGTATTTTTCCACCATAAAACATTAGAAAATCCTACCCTAGCTTTCAGATCTGCCAATAATTAGAATGACTAAACTTTAAAGGGCCAATTTGGGATATTTTACTTCATAGTACCAGATATCACATCCCTAATTTTTAACTTTATAGGCTCCTAAGATTACTTTCAGAATAAATTGTAATTCATAATAGTATTACTATTTTTATATAGTACTTTGCAGTTTATAGTACAAATTTTTCATATATTGTTATATTAGAAACCTCAAACCTAGGAGATAGGTGTTATTGTATTTATTTTATAAATGAGCAAATCAGGGCTCAAGGGGTTAAATTCCTTACCAATGTCTCAAGCCCTTAGAAGAAGGGTTATAAGGACTTTCATGGTATCTGATACATAGATTTTCAGAAATCAGAAAGCATGGCAACATAATTTATGCTGTTTTATGCTGAGAACCTTCTAAATATTAAATTTCATACCTTAATAGATGATTTGATTATTTTTGTGTTCCAGAGTTTTAACTGAAGAGCAAAATTTTAAACAATCCACAAATGGATAGTCTATATTATAGTTTATACTATTCCCCTTTATAAAATTTTTAAAGTTCTCTGAGTAATTATAGAAATTAAGAATCACTTAGAAATGAAACATTAAGTAATAAAAAGATTGCTCTAAAATGGCAGCAAACATACCAATAAATAAACACTACCCTTCAAAAGATAAACAATATACTTCTCGAAATACAATTGTTTTTGTAATTGACAATTTCAAACACAAAGTTCTTCTCTCATCTTAAATATTTGCCATTTTTAGAAAGATCATTCTAACTTTTATCTATTGATTTAATTAAAATTGACAAATTAAAAAGAATTGACAAATTAATTATAGGAAACGAAAGTCTTCTTTCACATTTTTATTTATTGTTGTAATTTACTCTTATCATTTAGACTTACACAATATCATCTGAGTTTAGTGTAATTTTATCTTGAGTTCTCAATCAATGAGTTCTCAATCTTTATTTTAGTTGTTCAGCAGTTGAATTGTGTGTGTACAGAGAGCCTTTTTTACTGCTTGGTTTCAGGCTTCTGACTTCCAAGACTGTGAGAGAACAACTTCCCTTCAAGCTACGGTTTGTGATCATTGACTATGGCAGCCCTATGAAACTAATGTATGTAGGCATCTTTGGCCAGAAACTCCTCTCCACACCAACTCATTCCAGCAATGAGCACCACATCTCTGCCTTCATTTGAAGAAGTGCCTTAGCTTTACTTGGGAATCTAAGAGAATTTAACCAAGATGTGGGCATAATGGGAAAGCATATGCAGAAGTATCTACAACTTCAAGTTGAATCTTAACTGCACTTGAAATTCCCCAGCTAGTGGGTACACCAATCTTTTCTCACTGATCATTCACCTCAGTCTCTCCTCAGCAATCATAATAACTTTATATACTTTATCTCCACTGAAATTTTCTCCTTATAGTTTTCTTCTCTTTACTCTGAGATCTCCAAAATTATTGTATCCCTTGACTTCTGAACTAAGACACAAAATATGTTGCATTATTTTTCTAGAGAAAAATAATGGTATCTGGGTGTGCATTCCATAGCTAAATACCTCACTAAGGTAATTATCTTAAATAATCATTTTCTTTTCTGGAAGAATTTTGCTATATTGTGAAAATTTCAAGTCAAACTGCAATCATATATATGATTTCTGTATTACATTTGGAATTCAAATATAACAACTACTATTGTAATAATTTTAACCTTAAAACATAATTCCAATAAGTGCTACAAAAGAAAGAAACATGACCCTGGGGTGACCAATATAACAATAATCTTATACAAGCTTCTGAATTTACAATGAAATTACATCGTTTTAAGTGCACCATAAGTAGAAAACATCATAAGTTAAAAATGCATTTAATACACCTAAACTACCAAGCACGACCTACCAACACAGTCCAATAGTCTCAATAGTCCTTGAGGCTATGGGGCTCATTGAGAGCTGCAGTTTGCTACAACTGCCCAGCACCTTAAGAGGGTATAAGGATGGTGTTTCTCTGGCCATGAAAGGACCAAAATTCAAAGTTCAAGATTCTTTTATACTGAAAATGCATTGCTTTTGCACATTTGTAAAGCTGAAAAATCATAAAGTTAAACCATTACACGTTGGGGACCATCTATAATTGAACTACTCCTCAAAATTGTTTTTAACTTTGGTTTTTTACTTCTACTCAATAGCAGTGGTGGTCACATGTGAAGAAGACCCCAGAGGTCACATCCTCCCTGACTTCTGTTTGCAGATTAGAGTTTTGTCTATCAAATTAATATTGGTAGGTTCATTATATCTTTCAAGGAAAGACATATAAAAAACTCTTTGATAATGTGTTTAGGGCCCAGGTATGACACCATTAACATTGTTGTGAATTTGTTGTTTGATTCTGTAAGTAAAATAAGATAATGTAAAATGTAAAGAAGAAACAATATTTATAGCAAATAGCTAATAAATAGTTATGTATAAAACAACTTGATTTTTAAGGTGTTGACAATTACTATTTGACTATACATATTTTTTATTTTGGGGGGTACCAAGTATTGAGCTCAGGGGCAACCACTGAGCCACATCCCCAGCCCTACATTATATTTTATTTAGAGACAGGATCTCACTGAGTTGCTTAGCATCTCACTTTTGCTGAGGCTGGCTTTGAACTTGTGATCTTCCTGTCTCAGTCTCCCTAGCTGCTGGGATTACAGGCATGCACCACTGTTCTGGGCCACATACTGGATTTTATAAAAAATATGTTATGAATACCATCGAGTTCCCCTAAGCCCACCTCCCTTTATTTTCAGAGTGAGCTTTTATCTTGGAGTTTACATGCTTTCTTTTACTTACACTTCTATGAATTTACTACATGTATGTATACATAAACAATACATGGTATTATGAGTTATTTTACATAAATAACAAAATACTGTTTATCTCCCTCTGAGCTTTGTTTCTTTCCCCTCAATTTTGTGAATTTCAGCATTATGAAATCATCAATGCGTCATAACAGTAAAGACATTAGCAAATATTTAGCCTACTAATTATTTTTATTAAATTGGTCATAATTTTAAAAATATAATTAAGAAAATAGAGAAAAGATATGTATTCAATTTCTGCACCACATGCAATAATACTGTCCATATGCTTAAGAATTTCCTTTTAGTCTTATTATGTAGCAATTTTTTTTACATAATTATAATTAATTTTTTATTGCAAATTAAAATTTTTCTAACTTTTCCCTTTCATTGGTGCATTATAATTACACATAATGGGAATAATCAAAATTTTAATCTTAATATAATCACCTAATATGCTCATTTTAACAATTATGCTTAATTCCTCTAAAACTATCCATTAAACCCAGGCATGGAGTTGTTTGCCTGTAATTATAGCTACTTAGGAGGCTGAAGTAGAAATATCTTCAGTTTAAGGCCAACCTCATCAATTTATCCAGACCCTGTCTCAAAATTCAGAAAAGGAGGGCTGGGAGTAGACCTCTTTATTTATATAATTAATTATAGAATATTAATTATACTCCTCTGTTCTGAAATATTTAATACATTTCTGTTTTATCTCCAGCTTTAAAAAAATAAAATTTATAAAAAAATAATTACTGAAATTGTTAACTTTTATTATATTTAGAGTTCTCCCTCAAAATAGACTATTAAGCTATTTCTTCTTTTGTATACCTAGCTCTGTTACCTGTTTTTCTTTTGATGTCTTATGGTAATAGAAATATGAATTAACTATCTGTGTAATAACTTCTTTATATACTTTTTTATTTTGTATATGAACTTTAGAAAGTATGAAGAAATTGTTAGTATCTATTCGTTCCTCAATAACTAGAAATAATGAGGCAGGAGGATCCTGAGTTCAAAGTCAGCCTCAGCGTAAGCGGGGCACTAAGCAATTCAGTGAGACCTTGTCTTTAAATAAAATACAAAATAGGGCTGGGGATGTGGCTCAGTGGCCAAGTGGCCCTGAGTTCAATCCCTAGTACCAAAACAAAGCAAAACAAAAAACAAAAAGCTAGAAATAAGAATAGTGAGGTTGCCTTTAGAAAGTTAAACTGCAAAATGAGCATACAATGAATCAGAGCAGAGATATGTCAAATCTCCTAACCTGACAGAATGTATTAACATATACAAAAAGCAAACATTGGCCATTCCCAGAGGCAAAAACCTCACTGATATGTCTCATTGTAAATTTATAAATTAGTTAAGCTAATAATTCACTGGTTGTGATTTGACTTTGCATGTAGTTGCCCGTGGGGAAACACTATCCTGGTCATGCAGATTCAAATATTCAAGTTTTTGAGGCAATTACATCACTCATTGTAAACTGAATTGACATTTAGTCTAAATATTCTGTTTAGCATGAGTCTGTCTCTAAACAATAGATCCTCTTTAAAAGTTAACAAAAATCAGGTTTTTAGAATGTGTAAGGCTTCTAATCAGACCTTCCTACCAAGTGCTTTAAGCCTGGCAGGTTCTCAGTATCTAGCCATGTAGGTTTTGCCTTTCAGACTCATGTCTACATGTCAGTTAAATCAATCTTTCCTTCCAGTTTACTCTGTTTCTACACATAGGAACTATATTTCATCTAGAGATTTGAAAAACACTAAATTCTGTTTCTTCTATTCTTTCATCTTTAAGTACTTGCCAATATAATCCACTCAGGTAATGCAGTCCACAAATCCATACCAAGAGGAGCTTACCATCCCTCATTCACACATACTATAACTTTTCATTAAGTGACCACTAAGTGACAACCTACACACTGTTGGGTGCTGAAGAGATAACCATAAAGATCTTAAGTCAATTGGGGAAAATAGACAAGGTCTTGATGCTTTTGTACAGACCAGTAGTGCTGTAGGAACCCCAAAATGATGCTTTACCATACCTGAGATTGAGGGTGGAGAAATGAAAGGAGAAGTAGGGAAAGAAGAAAAATGTATTTCAGACAGGGACCAAAGCCTCAGAAATCAAGGAGAGTTAAGCTGGGCACCTTGGCACATGCCTGTATTCCCAGTGGCTAGAGACTGAGGCAGGAAGATTGCAAGTTTTGAGGCCAGCTCAGCAACTTAGCAAGGCCCTTATCAACTTATTGAGGCCCTGTCTCAAAAAGTAAAGAAAGAAATCAAACAGAGTAAGACTTATATAGAAAATGTGAGTAGTTACATAACTGGCATACAAAGACCAAGAATGTAGGGGTGGAGAACTTTTCAAAGGGTTCCAGATAGCAAATATTTGTATTGCATTCTATATGGTCTCTATCACAACTATTCACCTCTGCTCTGGTAACCTGAAAACAGCCATAGACAATATGTAAACCTATAGGTGTGGTTGTATTCCAATAAAACTTGATGTGCAAAACAAAAAGCAGGTTGAAATTGGCTAGTGGACCATAGTTGCTCGCTGGTCCAGAAGAGTCCCTCCATAAGGTAAAATTCGTGTTTGTAAATAACAAAGCCTAACTAATCTCATATCTGAAACTACATGGCAGATCTTGTCTTTCTGCAGAAGCTCATCACAGTTGAATCATAGCTCCTCTTTAAGAAGAATAACTGCTAAATGGGAAATTAAAAATCTCCTGAATTTGTAATGACAGATATACTCTACAGTTTTAGATACGAAAAAGTTATAGCACTAAATATCTAATATTATTAATATTGCACAAATATACCAAGATTATTAAAATGTCTTTTACAGAATGGATTTAAGATTTTGTCTGCTTAAAACTCTTCCTTTAACAGGGATGAATCCCCACCCTCACTCCAGGAGAGCCATGTTATTGCAGGTGACCTTAAATATTTGACCCAAGCTATTTAGTCCAAATGTGGGCATCTGTCCCAAACAGTGCCCTAGACAGCATGCCTGGATCATTAGAAGTGCCACTAAGAAAGACACCACATAACACAAACTAAGGGTTGTTAGCGAAGTTCCACAATGCAAACTGGAGAGCAAAGATACACAGCTTGCAAGAAAAGATTAGATTGGAGCAACCTACAGATAGAAACCTGGATAACAGTTGGGTAGTTCTGAGCGGATTTGTCTTGGTTCATCAGTTCCAGATACCTAACTGAGATCTATATCTCAGTTCCACAAGATATCACATTTTCCTTAATTCTGTTATCCTTTTCATTTTTGTTACTTTGGTTTCTGTTTTCATTTTTTCACCAATTAAAATGTTATAGTTAATACAGAAAATTATTCAGCAGGCACATATTCAATGCTTTTCTGTGTTTATCTGATTTGAATCTGGAAAAGTCTATATTAATAAAGTTAAAAAGAGAATTAGGACAGCCATCATATATACATATATACGTGTGTGTGTGTGTGTGTGTGTGAAAAAATCTGTTTGACTAAATATATTAGCTTGATGCCAAGGAAGTATAGATATCATATAATGATGAGTTAGTTAAATCAGAAGAAAATCTGATCTGCAATCTAACAGAATAAAATGCTGTGACTAAGATTATATGAAATGCTGTGATTAAGACTGATGACAAAACGAACTTTTCTCCATCAAAACAGAGTAGCACAATGGTATGGGATGTCAATTCTTCACTGAGTCTTGACTTGCCTCAGTACTCTTTATTAGTTCAGAGATAACTAAGGATTAGCAAAGCATGATCACCTGTCAATAGTTGATTTATAATTGAAAAATATTTCAGGTGACAGATAGGCATAAACATATTTGATCATTTTGGCCCTAAAGAATTTGATAGAAGGACTTCGCTCCCTCTTAGAATCCTGTGAGCATAGATAGGATTTGAGAAAGCAGCAGTCATTCTCTTTGCAATAAATGAAACTAAATTATTTTATAATTATTTTATAAGCATTGGTAGCTATTTCTGATATAACATGCATCCTCTCTTAAATATCTAAAAGTATGTAATGTGATCTTCTAGTTAGGATTTCTCAAAGTGTCATATCTGGACCAACAGCATCAGGATCACCTGAAAACTTGTTAAAAGTAATAATTATCAGGCCCCATTCAAGACCAATATATCAGAAATTCTGGTTGTGGGGCCAGCAATTTATGATTCTGTTACATATTAATGTTTGAGAACAACTGTTTCAGGACAAGCAAGACTCATTAATGATATTTTTCGAGAAGTAAAAAGCAAAGAATGCACACTGAGAATGCCTACATACACTAGTTTGGGCAACGAGACAGCCAAGTTCACATAATGTTTGAATATTCCTGCTTTTCATAGCATATATGATAAATACATTAGGCTTGGATATATTTGACTCACATATAAATAAGCATTTGGACATGACACAAGTTAATAAAAGTTGGTTCTAATTTTGAAAAGCTTTACACAATTCATTTTTAGATTATTCTTTCTCATTTTCTTAGGCAATTATAGTGAATGATTGGGTCACCCAGGTATTTTACTCAGTAATTGAAAGTTTAAATACCTTAATTACAAATTATTTCTATTTCAAAAATATTTTTAACTTATGCTTATTGAGTGAGGAATGACTTATGCACTTTGGTATGATTATATTAATTCAGTATTTAGCACGGAATTACATTTGGAAGAATCAAGAAAATAATTATAATAATATATATTAGCAGGTCACCTTTTTATATTTCTGAGTGGCTCAGTTAGTTTTTTTATGGGGTATGTTCAATTTTTCTTACATGTCATTGACTTACTGGTTCAACCAAATTTTTCAAATTGGGGGGAAAATGTTACTGAATTCAATTAATTGACCTCTGAAAATTATACTCTAACTCCATTTTCACATTAGACAGATATTTTTGTTATGATAATTACTTCTTGATCTTTTTATAATATAGTGTTCCTCAGGCTTATATTTAAAAGATATAAATAGAACTGTATTTATTAATTGACTTTTTATGATTATTAAGAATATTAATAATTGTATATAGTATTAACTACATTTTTAAAATATCTTCCTTCTGAATTTCATTGCATTCTTCACAGATGAATTTTTAAACAAATACTCACTGGAATAGCATAGGTTATTTAAAAAACTTCATTACTCAAGATAAATCATTTTATATTAATTGTATACTTTTATTTATCTGCCCCTAGGTTGAAAAATGTATATATTTGTTTTTTAAAGTAGGAAAGAAACATTTTATGTTCATGTGAATCTTTCTGGAGTATGATCAAAATTTTTCAAAACATCAGACATATAGCAACTTTCATTGGTTAGATATTACAAAACAAAATTACTCTTATAATTATGAACACAGTTTATTTCTTTGTAAAGTTTAGTGCTCTAGTCGTTTTTCAGAATACCCACGAACTTTCTGATTATATCATTAACTTTTATCCAAATGCATGCAAGAGGACACACATACATACACATACCCAGCACCCATGTTTGGGGGGAAAAAATCCAGAAACCTAATAAGAAGGAATGCCCCTGCCATTTCTAAATGAATGTTGTTGCTAGTTGTACCTTGTTTCTCTTAGCAAAAGATAGGAAATTTGCTATGTTTTTGTTTCTGGTATTATAAAATAATCTGCTCCTTGACATCCTGTACCACTGAAAATCTCTGGATTGTATGTTCAAGATTGTGTGTTAAAAGTGTGTGTCAGGAAAATAATGAATCGTTTTGTTATACATTTTTAAATAGTATGAAAAAATTTTAAAACTTTAAGAAACTTGTAACTATTGATTTTAAGCTCATAGGAACATAATCATTGAAGTGTTCTCATACATAGAACATAAAAATGTTAGAATGGATTTTGCTCATCTTTTACCAATGTGATGCTTGCAGTTAAACTCTTGAGCAATAGGTGGTGCTAGAAAGTTTAATATTTATTCCAATAGTGGAACTTATTGAAAAAAAAAAGGGTGCTAAAATGTTTTTTTGAGAAGAAAAATGCATTATGAAACAAAGTGCACAAAATTAATCCTATTGTTTATTTATTTATTTACTTCACAGCTCAGTCTAAGACAGTTCGGCTGGTGGGCGGTAGTGGGCCTCATGAGGGCAGGGTGGAGATCTTCCACAATGGTCAGTGGGGCACAGTTTGTGACGATCGATGGGAATTACGTGTTGGACAAGTCATCTGCCGGAGTTTGGGATACCAAGGCGTTCAAAGCGTGCACAAGGGAGCTCATTTTGGACAAGGTAATTTAAATAAAATCTTGTTTAAATAAAACATGAAATGTAAACATTCTTTAATGATGTGGGACCAAGATGGGAAAGGAGCCATAGGATGGGAGAAAAGAATTCCATGTAGGATTTTTAATGGTCAATCCTAGAAAACAGAAATAAAAAGAAAGGGATGTTACAAATATATTTCATATTTAAACTAAAGCAACCCAAATTTTATTTAGACTCAATTGGTTAGTGAAGAATATTGACATAGAGGGAAATATTGTTATTGATAAGGCAGATAAAGAAGAGTAGAGCATAATGAATTACTGACAAGGCATGGCACATCCTGGGTGACACCTGGGGGGCATCTATTTGGGTATCTTTCTTCCATGGGACTGAAAAGCAACAGCCTTAGGTGTACCTCCCATGAAGTCCCACAGAAATGAGACATACTATTCACCCCTGATTGACTACTTGTATTCACCCAGGACAGTGAAAACCCATGGGAGAGAAGTAATTGCATAGACTTTCTGTCCCTACTGTTTCTGGCCTGTGCTCCTTAAGAGAAAGATGAGAAACCTGGTTTTGAGGTTAATAAAACATTAAATAATTCTTTGGCTGCATACACATTGGTGTATTTCACCTAGATGACTCAGTATACTGCTCTATGCATGTATTAGCAGGATGCAAAATGTTTTAACGTATGTCCATGAAACTTTTACTGTCATTTTTTTCTAAATTGGCATATTATGCTAAGCTTTATGTATAAATAAACATACACAGATGCTGCAATTCTAAATGACATAGATAATTGGAAAAGATAGCCCCACACCCAAGCATTTTAATAAGTATTTCCCACTTCAATCTGATACTTTGTCTCAAATGGATGTTGACAAAAAATAAGATGTAACCTTCTTAGTTTCCTAAGTGTTATTATTCTAGATAGATGTAGGCAATCTGGCAAAACGGAAAGAAAAGTGTATGTAAAATTATAAAGACAAAATAGGAGCATTTCCAGATAACCTTATCTACAGTGATAAAATAGGAGAGCATGTCAAATCATTATACCAGAGGACTAGAATAAGATGAAATAGCCCTTCTAAATGCATAAAGATATTAAATGACATTATGCTACAATTTAGTGAGTAATGAGTATATGCCAGGCATTGCACTAAATGTCTAAATAATATTGATAATAGGTCATAGCTGCCTCCTTTATTCCTTTATGTAAATGAATCCTCATATCAAATGTAAGAGACAGATTTAAGCAGGGATCTCAGGTTCTGAGGCCTTCACAGGCCAGGAGGATATTTTAATTTCATGAAGAGACTAGACAGAGTGGTAATATGCACTGTTTATGTATCCAGATTCAGCCCCTAGCTACAAGGTTTTTCACTTGTGCCTTAGAGGTTTGAATGGAAAAAAAAAAAGAAATGGAAAATATATTTAATTTTCTACTACCAGATAGATGTTGGGAGTTTCCAAATTTTTTATCCACACTCATTCAGAACTTGTTTCTCAGGCTCCAAAGTATAGTCCTAAATCTTTTTTGCACCTGTAAAATTTACCTACCCAAAAGAAATGTTTTCAAGGTCAACTTTTTGGGGAGGAATAAAAAAAAAAAATATTCCCCAACCCTTGGCCTCTAGAGGATCAAATGATGCAGCCAATCTCCTAGCTAAGTCTAAATTGCCAGTCTACATTTCTACAAATATTTTATGGGGTGAAAATTCATTTCTATAATAACTAAGGTATACACAATGAAAGGCTATTTATTTTAAATACATAATTATATAAAACATTTCCACTGAATGTTAGCATCTGTGAAGTAGACACCTGCGGTACTAACATAGGACACACAGTTCCCTTTAAGGGTCTTATTCACCCTCCAGATGGCTAAAAATTCTCCAGTTTAAGAAATAACAAAGTGTTGATGGTTTGGCTTCTTAGAATGTAACACTGTGTCAAAATGAAATACAGAATTTACCAGTTGTTCAGATAATTTAATCAGTATTGATAAGCTTAATCTAAAAACCAAAAATGTCCTAAAATGCCTTTAATCAAGATGAGTTCTTTGGCAGCTTTCATTGTCCAGAGAGTTGGCAACTCTGCATTTAGCTTTGTTTCAATAAGAAACCCAGTAGTACAGTTTATTAATCTCCTGTGTCTTCAGGTAAACTTTTTATCTATTACAGAGAAAACCAAATTGAGAACAACAATAGTGGTATATGTAATTTAATTCAGGGGAAACTAATGACCTTTGGCAAAACACGATGTATGGTACTCTAGCTTTATTTCTTCTCTGAGCATGAAGACTTGCTTCCTTGCTTTCCCTCTGGAGTTCCAAAGGTTATTGTTCAGATTGCATTAACTTTAATGTCTAAGCTCACAAGTGAAATATGCTTTTTTCTCAAAGCTTTTTATTTATTCCTGCTTATACCTCTAACAATTTTTGGTCTAAAGCACTGGTAAGAAAGTTTGGAAGTAAGTATCCTGAAATACTGGGAATTAATATTTCCTATTTCAATAAGGAATGAAAAAAAAATAGGGTTTAGTCTCATGTTAAATTGTTTACTTGGTACTATCAGGATGTTGGTTTTCCTTTTGTATTTTTTGAGCACCTATTAAAGCAAATTGGAAAAACTAGGAGCTTTGTTAGAGAATATGAGATGTGAAACCTTAGCTCTGCTACTCATGCCACAGAATTCCAGTTTCCTTTCTTAAAAAAAAAATCAATCTGGCAGATTTACTCTGAATCTTAAGTGCACTAGCATATGGAAAGTGACCACCACAAAACCCCATAGTATTGTTCAATACTAATAGAGATCACAGCTAACATGCTGTATAATTATAAATTCATTTACTATTCTCTTTGAAAGAAGAGTCAGGGCAGTATTATATGGTATAGAGACATTGATGATGTTCCAAGAGTCAGAAATGTAAATGCGATTTTCCATTGTACAAAGGTGTGAGAGGTGCTCTCATCATCTCCCTATTTCTATTGGTCCAGCTCTTGTTTCAGCTTTCTGTCTGCAGTTCAATACCAAACAACTAAAGAATGATTAAGAGAATTTTAAATAATAAAGCAAGATGAACTGGGAAAAAGACATAATAGAACCAAGGTTATTTGTTCTGAAGGGGAAAAAAAGTGTTTGAAAAGTAAATTTTATGATCTGCTTTGTTGGATATTATATTTTAAGAGACAGGCTTACATTATAAGCTGCTTTGGGATTAGACATGCTGAACAACCCTTTTATGTAAAACTATTTAGACTCCCCCTTGTCTTTTTACTCCTCTACTTTAAATTTACAGTTTTACCCACAAGAGTGCAAAAAAAAAAAAGCAATTTTGAAGGCAGAATAGAGACAGAAGAGGAAACTTAGAAATATGAGTGAATATGTAGAGGAATAAAAGAGAAACATGCATGAGAGTTCTAATTATTATTCTCTTAGGAAAATAAGAAGAATAAGATTAATATTATATTGTACATAATTACCAAAATTAAAACAAAAAGAGAAAAATTTAAATTTATCCCTTTTGTATAATTCCTCCATTACAGAAAGAATATCATTTTCTGGACACAGGCTCCCTGACCCCCCTCCATTTTTTTCTGGTTTTAAAATAGCAAACCTGGCTTACAAGTGATAATCCTTGTTAGCTTTAAGAACAATTAGTTTTGCAGCTGCAAGCAAAATGATTTATTGGAATAAAGCTTAAAGCATGCTCCTTTAAATAGGTTCTTTCATTTGGATGCACCTTTTGCATGAAGTAGAATGTTCTTTCTATTTCCTGAGTAGACAAAAACAGTTAAATTAAGGAAGTACTAAGAGCCATCTGGTATTTATCATTGTGTAGGGCAGGGAAGGGAGGGGAGTCACTTCTCCTTCCTATCCACCTCTTGTTCCAGTGGTCTTCCTGTAGCAAACTCGGTTGAGTTTTATCAGACAGTGGTACTACCTAAGGGAATTTGTTCAGGTATGTCTGAGCCTATGTGGTTTGTGATGAGAAAACTAAGAGCTGAACTAGGAGTAGATAATTCATCTTAAGTTTATAATGCTGAACTCCAACGTCAAAACAGAAGAAGGAAATTTTAAACATTAAGTGCCAACTTTTATTCATTCTTAGCTCATTATGCTTTGTTTTATATTACCACTTTCACATTCCATAACAAATTTTATAGTGGACTTTTGTTTTTAAATGCAAGGAAAAATAGCAAGCAACCAAAAAAGTATAACTCCACACCTCTGAACTAAATTATAGGGAATGGGAGTAAAATAATCCCCAAATAAATAAAAAATATCAATAGTTAAGAATTTCAAGTTTTACATAATTCTTCTCCCTCCCATAGAAAGTTTTGAAATGTAAATATTAGGATGTTGGGTATTTTGGAAACCCTATAGGGTTTATATCTATTTTGTTACTTACAGTAACAAAGATAGTACTAAGAATGGGAGAGAATCAGTTGTTAAGTATTATTTATATAATCTCCTTTAGTGCTCACAGAGCTTGTGAGAAATAGATATTATAGCCCTAGTTTCTCATAGAGCAAGTACGTATAGCTAGTAGAGGTCACAAAACTTGCCCAAATTTACATACCCATTGTGGGGGGGGGTGTATCTCAGTTTCATTCCTGAACCTGGAACTCATGCCACACTATTTTCACCACATAGAACATCCTTCTAAACCCTTTATCCTTAAGAATTTCATTTTTTAAGGAGTTTTCTTCTTTAGAATCTCAGACTCATTGGATGTTAAAAGTAAATGAAATCTTATTTGAGCCCCACTCCTTTTTTCTTCATATGACAACATTGAAGGAAAATAAGTGGACTCTCCAGAACCACAAAGCATCCATACCATAACCTATGTCCACATGGTCTGCTATATTTCCATCCCAAAGGCATTTTCAACTTTGATTCCAAACATAATATTTTTTTTCCTCAAAGGAGAAGGTCTTCTTAAAGCACTTCCCTGATAAGTCATCAAAGTGGTAAAATTCATGTCACCCATCCATGACTAGATATAATGAAAATATATCCAGATGCTTTTAACCATTAATAATCTTTGCTTCCATTTCCATCTACTCAGCAGTCAATCACAAATCTCATCATTTTACTGAGTGTCTGGTCAGTGAATGAACAGCAATTACCTTTTTTCCCCATAGCAATGGTGGCCAACTGAAGATCAGATTAAAGATACGAAAATCACTTAAACTTGAAGAGGCAGGGCTGGGGATGTAGCTCAGTGGTAGAGCTACATGTATGAGGTTCTGTGTTTTTCCTAAGCATCACACACACACACACACACACACACACACACACACTTACTCACCCACTCACTCATACATTCTTACACAAAAGGTTAATAGGAAATATAATTACCTGTGCACTATACTCTCAAGCATCACAAACCAAGCTCATAAAACTACAGAAACCACAGACAACAGTTTTATTGTTTCCTGCTGTTAGAAACAAAATAAGTCCACTTGTCCTTCCTATAGCCCTCAAATTTAAAGAAAGTCACAGATACATAGATGCCTGGATAGATAGATGAAATAGATATATAGATACGTAGGTGACATGAGCAGATGACAGATACATAGAAATATATGAGATAGATGATGGATACTGATATAAATAATTAGGATTGAAAAATTCAGGATTAAAGAATAAAAATGTATCTAAAATGTACACATCCAATTTACATAATTTTCCACTGAGTAGGAAATATGTTTCAGAAGCAAATAAAAAGAAAAACAGCAGCAACAACAAAAATCCTTGAATAACTGTTATTATCTTTAAAAAACCCATTTTTTTAATCTTGTAGGTTCATATGAGTATAAAATTTTATGCTACCTTTGCATTAATTTTTAATGCAGAAAACAATTTGGAATGAGATAGAAAATATGTATTAAACAAAAATTTCCCTTAGGCTCCATAGTCTTGAATATATTAATATAAAAACAACAACAACAAATATTTGGAAGTTATTTTTATAACTATTTAAGAATCTACACAGCCAATGAATACCGTTAAGTTGTGTCAGTATACTTGGCTGTATTCTTTGCTGTTTTAAGAAAGTCATATATCCTTTCTGAGTGACAGTTTATCTATGAGATGGAAGTATTGCCATCTTTTTTCAGGGTTATTATGAGAAGAAACACTTAGAATTGTATGTGAAAATACCTAGCATATCGACTTATACAAATGCACTCATAACATGTTTGCTGTGCCTGAATCTTTTCCGCATAGCAAAAGACACAGTTACCAAAACCTACAAGTGTTTATCACATCTGTGTGTCCCCAGTAGAAAAAAGAAGTTCAATAAGAGGTTCTAAAGGTAGCTATCACTCTGCCACCATACCTGTGTGTGCAGTTGCTTCACAACCCTAGAACTTAAGGCCCAGTAGAAGGTCAGGGCAAGTGCGAAGGATTTTGGTCTTGTTCACTCCTGTAGATACTCAAAATAGATTTCTGTCATGGTTGTCTAAAAACACAGGGGTGTGCAGTACATCGTTGATAAAGGGCACTGGCTCTGGGTAGAAACAGGTTAGGAATTCCCTGTGACCTTGGTAAAAGTTTCTTATTCTTTCTCTGAGTTTCAGTTGCTTCAACGATAAAATGGCATGATATCAGCACTTAATTTTTTTTCAGTTATTTGAGGATTCAATGAGATAATATGATAAATGAACATTAAATGCTTCTTGTTACCTACTAATTCCTTAAAAGAGTAAGCTTAAATTTCCATTATTATCACCTCATCCTTGCTATTCTGACATTCATAATTCCTTAACCACAGCGTCTAAAAATGTGCACTCACACATCAGCACATCAATTGACTAAGTCATTTCTTCCCTGTGCTGCCCCTGCTGGAACGGTGCTACAGCCCATAGAAAATTCTCACTTTCATTCTCTTTTCTAGGAGTCTAGAAATTCTGCACTTAATCCAGTGACTGGATTCATAAAATATAGAGGAAAAACCTCATAGTAGCCAGTGACAGAGGCCATGGAGCCTTCTATTCTTGTGCTCCCAGAAGTATAAGAGTCATGGTTTTCACCAAAATTTCTCTTTTCTTCATTTACACATAATTTTTTTATGTCCATAAATGTAATGTGCACAATTTATAAAGATCCTAGTGTCTTAACTCCCTTCCATTTGGCACTGGTATTGTCTTACTATCTGTAGAGCTGTTTGTTGTTGCTGTTGTTTTTGTTTTGTTTTCATAATTGATACTGTGGATTGAACCCAGGGCCATTTAACCCACTGAGCCACATCCCCAGTGATTTTATATATATA
>NW_026000211.1:5293236-5314880 GCF_001458135.2 Marmota marmota marmota | reverse complement strand
TATATATATATATATATATATATATATATATATATATATATATATATATAATTTTGAGATAGGGTCTTGTAAGTTGCTTAGGGCCTCATTAAATTGCTGAGTCTGGCTTTGAACTCTTGATCCTCCTGCCTCAGCCTCCCTAGCCACTGGGATTACAGGTATGTACCATGGTACCCAGTTGTTTGTTTTCCAAAACTTCTTTTATGAACCTAAAAGGAAATACACACAAACGTATTCACACTTAAAAATATGCATAAACAAACGGGAGTATGCCTCACATAACAAAAGCAATTTGAGAACCAAAAAGTGTTTTTGGAGGGGTTTCTAGAAAAACTCAGCACTGTTATAAACACTTCAAAAAATAGTTGCGCTCTTCAGTTTACTATTACTACTTTTGCAATTGATCAGCCCAGGAAAAATCATTGCTTTTTCATAATAGAAACAGTGTGGTTGGGGTTGTAGTTCAGTGATAGAGCTTTTGCTTAGCCATGGGTTCCATAATGAACACCACAAAAACAATCAAACAACCCATAATAGAAGCATAGTTTGGACTCTAATTGTTTAATTACTGTTATGGTAAATGAAAAATGCAATGTTCATAGTTATTTTGATAAAGCAAACCAAAAGAAAATTTTGTCTCATGTTTGGATCTTTCTAGTGAAGGCACAGATTACTCATAAATTAAATGAATGTATCATTTATTTGATATGTGAAAACCAAAATTTTCTGTTCAATTCTAAAGAGCAAATAAAAGCATGTCATTAAAAAAATTTCTATATAGACATGTATTACGTTTCCTTCTGTCTTACAAATTCTTTCTTCTTCAGTCCAACTACCAATCTTTTGCCAGACATACAATTTTAAAATGTACATCTGATGATGTCATTTTTTTGGTGGCTTAACAATACAAAGTTTAAGAATTTTTTTAACATGAACCCCACTTTCTACCTAACCTTCCTAATGATCTTCCTCCAGTGATTAATATATTTTGTGTTTTAGATGCCCAGAGACTAATTATTTTAATACATCAAGCATTTTCATGATGCCCTTATTACTTGAAATAACTTTTAATATATTCTTATATAAGATGGAAAGCCTCCATAAATTTTTAAGGTTCTTTCCAGTGTTATCCACATAGTAAATAACAAAAGCACCAAGAGCTGATTATTTATACATGCACAAACCACTATACAATTATGCACATTATTAACCATGTACATATTATTATATTTTATTTATTGAGCTCACAGAATATTTGAAAACTTGGTGAGAGTAATATCATCATGCATGCCTCTTTGAAAAAAAAATAGTCTTCTATAGATGCACAGAGGTCTAAGTTGAAGTTATTTCTAAATATGTTTTATATAGTTCTTGTGACTGAAAGAGAACCTTTCAAGATCATATTGGTCCAACTTTTTAGGAAAATCATCATAATTATGCATACAGTATTAAAATATTTATTTATTATCCACCAGTTTTGAAAAGATTTTGATAAATTCAGTGTGGAACCATCAGTATCTTTATGGCATGAAGTATTCTTGAAAACTCCTCAGGAGATTTGCAATTTTATCTAGCTAACAAAACCTGATGAAACCATTTATTTAAAAGTTTTCCAATGGTTTGAACTATCTCAAGAATAAAAAAGAAGGAGAACATTTATAAGTGATCTACTTATGAAACTTTAGGGAATAACACATCCAAACATTTATTTTTAAAATTAGCTTTTCTTTTCATTGCATGAGTTTCTTTTAAATAGAGTTGTTTGCTTATTGATAAAAATGGAGTATTACTTGGAAGTGGTGGTTAAGTATATTCATTTAGTTAAATATCTGTCAGGTAGCTTACTGATGACAGCCGTTGGTTTTCTTATAAAGGCCTGAGAAGTATCTCAAACAAAGAGTATGTGTGTTAGCCCTGACATTTTCATGTTATTTGCTTGTTCTTGTAGTTAGTAATATTTTCAAACCATGGTTCCTTACAGTGTAGTTTGTAAATCCTTTCCTGATTGGATCAGTTTTAGTTGGATTAAAATTAGATAATATTTTGGCAAACTAGGCACAGCTCAATGAAACATATTGGAAGCTAAAAATAATGAAGATGAAGCTATGGAGTCCTCCCACCAGTATTTCTTATGTTCCAGACATGCCCCAGGATGTTTCGAAAAACAGTTGCCATAGTTTGACATGTAGATCATGTGGTTATCACATATCTCCATTGCTATTAGAGCTATTTCCTTCCCTATGTTTAGATTAACAATCAATCTCATTGCACCCTTAGAAAAAGAATCAGTTATCCTTTAATCTGTGCTTTCATGGACCAGCATAGGAACCTTTGTTATAACTCTCATTTCTTGGTACATTAGTAGTTTACATGTTGACTGGAGTGTAGAGTTCTCTGAATCAGGGGATTCATTTTGGAATTCTAACAGAGAGCACAGAACTTGCATGTAGATAATGATCAATATTTGGGTTTAATTAGTGAATGGGCTAATGGCTTTGTCCCACTAATATGACCACTTACTTATGCTTACTAATGCAGTTGTATCTGATTTTTGCAGGTACTGGTCCAATATGGCTGAATGAAGTATTTTGTTTTGGGAGAGAGTCATCTATTGAAGAGTGTAATATTAGGCAATGGGGTGTGAGAGTCTGTTCACACTCTGAAGACGCTGGAGTCACTTGTTCTTTATAATGTATTGTGTTTTCATTCATATTTATGAAATCTTTGTTGTAAAACGAGTATTATCTTTTCCCACTAAAATTAGTTTAATGAAAATTTAAGGGATTAAGAGTATTGTCCAAAGACCAGTAACATTTTTAAATAATCTGATAAACATATTGAACACCTTTATACTTACTCTATATTTAAAACATTTTAACTCCTCTAGGTTTTTAAATGGAATTTTCTAATGTAATAACATTAAATTAAACACATTTGACTTTTACGTCTCCTAGATCACGAACGTCAATGATAATTGAAAGACACTAATCACTGGCTCTAATTTCTGATACTTTCACCACCAAATTATAATTTTGTCATTTTAATCTTCATTGTAACATAGTTAATTGATTTTAATTACTTTCTGAATAATGGGAGGGTTGAGAAGATCTCTTTTGTGCCCAGTTGGCAAAATTCTCCATTGCATACATATTTTTAAAGGCAGAATCTTATCTGGATATTAATATCTGTAAATTTAACATGGGTGTTAGATAGCATTACTAATGATCTCTTGGCCATGATGGAGAACTTATTTTCATGGCCATGTTCTGGCTGCTGTTAATTATAAACTTAGTTGAAAGGACATATATTGCTGCATGGTCAGACAACTGGTGGATCAAAAATGTTACTTGTCAACATACAGCTCAGTTTGTTATGCATTTTTAATTAAGTTGAATGCCTAAGTTGTTATGATTCTAGGTCACTGTGCTTAAAATGTATGTGTGATTATTCCATTTTAACACATATAATGCAAATGCCTTGAGTGTAGAAGACAGAGAAGTTTTAACTATTTGTCTTTGGAATCTTCCATGAAGTCAGTCAACATTTATAAACACAGAAAAGGTGGGGTGTCAGGCATCTTCAGGCTTAAAAGGACAGTAATCCAGGGTATGCTCCCTCAGAAATAGTCATCTCATCCCCAAAGCCATATCCTAGAATATGAAAACCACCCTTTAAAGTAGCTGTCTACATGTAGGGCAGAAAGACCAGTGGGTGTCATTGAAATTCAACTGAATCCTTAAAAAAAAAAACCCTTAATTTTCAACTGTCCTATCTATATTCAACTCATAGGAATCTGTGATTATATAATAAGTTTGTTAGAGAATTGCTCGACTCTTCTTTCTTTGTGACAATAAGCAAAAGTAGAGGCTTAAGCCTTTTTAATCACCTGAGTCTCAGTACCCATCACTTGAAGAGGCAAATGTTATTTTGGAATTGCAACTGTTGGAAATAACTTACTAAAAATGTATTTTATTATGTTGTGTTCTTCTCCTGTGGACCACTGGCAGTTTTCTCTATCAGTGTAATTTTGTAGTTAAGAAAATGGATTCTGAATCTAGACTGACTGTGTCAAACCTTAGTACCAATTTTGCTAGTTACAAATTCTGTGTGATCAGGCCCACTGTCTATGGATTTTATTCACAAGGCAAATAAGAGGGTTTTAAAGATAATCTTTGCATCATCAGCCTGCATGGCATGTCTGAAAATTAGTGCCTATGGGCTGTGAATATTATATTGCTATAGAATATATGGATACAGATTTCTCACTTGTGTATAGCTAGTTGTATTTTTATTAAGTAATCTAAAAATTATTTTTCTGTAATTGAGATGACCTACAAAGCTCAGTCAAGTCTAGAAAAGAAGTTAATAACACCAATGTAATCTGAGGACTTAATTTACTTTGAAACAGTGAATTGCATTAACTCCTTCAAGGATCCTACATTTGCAATTTGATTTTCATTTTTTCAAAAGGAACCAGCTGATCAGAAGCAATGAATTTCATTCATCTCATCATCTAGCATCAAAATAAACATAAAGTGTTTATTTAGAAATAAAGGAAGGGAGGCAGGAAGGAAGAAAGAAAAAAGAAGAGGAAAAGGAGAGGGAGAAAGGGGACTTAGAAAAGAGGAACAATTGACATTTACAGTCTAAGCATATTTCACTTCAATTATCTGAATAGTTTTCAATCAAAACTTTCAATTTTTCCCAAACTCATGAACCATAACAAAATATTATTCTCAGGTGAAGCACTGAATAGCAGTATGTGCCTATTACAAATTAAATAGTGATACTTGCTATTAAGGGGAAAATGCAAGTTTTAGAGCCTTAATAATGTATTTGTGTTCAGGGTGGCAGTAACGTTTATGCCAAAACCAAACACAGTCTGGTAACACAAACTTCCCATCCCTGGCTTACAGTGATATCCTAATTATCCTTCAGTGGCAAATGTGTAAACATTTTTACTATGTAATACTATATAAAAATACAATGGTAAATCACATCTCCATATATAAATTTTATAAGAACACAAATTATTGCTTATATTTTCAATTATGCATCCAGATAGAAAAGCAAGTTCTAAGATGATATATATGTTATATTTATGTTAATATTTAAATATCTAATAAATTATTGTTTATGGATTCAAACAGGTGGAGTAAATACACATAATCGTATATTGAAATGGTACCATAACCCCAGCACAGTGATTACTGCTGAGGTGTAGGGAGGACAACTGAGATGGGCAAAGTGGGCTTTAGACAAATCTGTAAGTGTATGCAGATGCGAATATAACTATGGATGCATATTTGAAAATATAAGAAAGCAACAATATCTGTTATAAGAGTGTCTGGTCCATTATTTCTGTATATTTAAAAATTTTAATAACTAAAGCTATGAAAGACTTTTTTTACATATGCTATGACATTAAAAATAGAGCAAACTCAGCTGCTTAAAACAGAGTACAAAGATGCTTGCTTCTGTATGTCCTCTAACTGAAAGACAAAGATTTTTACCTTCCTCTTTCCTGAATGCTGCTTTTTGAGGCAGTCTACGTGGTATTCTTCACCCAATGAGAAAGACTGAAGCGTCCAAAAAACAAGCAAGATGCTGGGTCAGGCAAGGGTATGGTGCAGCATGTTGGGAAATACAGGATCCCAGAGAACATCTCCCAAACACTTCATTTTTTCGTGTTTTTCATCTGTTAAGAACATCAGCAAGCCTGGAAGCAGGGGCTTTTTCATTAGAAGAAGGTCTAATAAGCTCTGGGACTTGTGATAGGAGCTCTGGATTTCCAGTAAGAAATGTGTATTATTTACACAATGAAATTGTTTTCTAATTTGAAAAATTTAAAAAAAATAGAAACAGTCTAGTCCAATGTTCTTATTGATTTCAAATAAGACATTTGTGGCACAGATAAAATATTTACTTGAGATTACTCAGCTATGAGAGGGAACCAAGTTTCCTAATTCACAAGTCAGCTAAGCTCTCTGATGCTTTGGTTGTCCCAGAAACTTTGTATGTTTCAAATGTGTCCTCTAAAGCCCAAGTGTTCAAAACTTAACCTCCAACACAACTCTGTCTCCTCACAAGTGTTGAGATGTGGGGCCTTTAGGAAAGGCCCTCATGAATGGATGAATGTCAATGTCACAGAATTGGATTTTGTTATTGGGAGAGCAAGTTTGGTGTAAGTGGGAGTTTGTCCCTCTCTCCTGCTCCTGTGTTCTCTCGCTCTTCCACCTTCTGATGCAGGATAATTCAGTAAGAAGATCCTTATCAGAAGCCTGTACCTCTGTCTTGGATTTCCCAGCCTCTAGAACTATGAGAAACACATTTGTTCTTTATAAATTACCCAGTCTATGTTATTCTTTTATAATAGCAAAAATTAAAAAAAAGGACTGAGAGAGACTTTAATGGACAAATAATTTTCTCTCTGTATTTTATTTCTTGAGTACAATTCCACAGATCAGCTATTACCAGCTTTACATATAGGAGGGAGGTGTAAACAAATTAATCAACTCTGTGCAACTTGACAAGAGCGGTATAGTTTTTTTTAAAAAAATGTTAATACGGAAAGTATAAAGCAGATTCAAACCACTGTTACAGAAATTAAATATTGCAGTGCTCTTACTCAACTCCCCTTTTCTCTAACCTACCAAAACAAAGAAAAAAAAAGTTAAACACACAAAAACTATAGTAACTAAGCCAAATCTTCCCTCATTCCTTCAGTACGTTGGTGGATTTTCATTTCATGATTACAGCTAAGCCAGAACTATATTTTCTTGCATTTTGCTTTGTACCTTGCTCTGGTTTATCATTGGCTATATTTTCTTCATGCTTAGAAAGTCACCACAGGACCAGCAGGATGCTGACATAGCATCTACAGATTGCATCTGCTGGCTGACTTGGTTTGTTGGAGGCAGCAGCTCTTATTCCCCCTGAGGTAGCTCCTGGAGCTACTCAGGAGCCCCTTTCAGTTTCTCTCACTCCCAGGGCCAGGTACACGCTTAACCCCATGGTGAATTCATCACTTCCCCTGAAGCCCACTTGGATCATGGAAGTTGGAGGCAGTGAGGAACTAATGCAGGTTCTGGTCTTCCTCCTGGGTTCCATCTTAGTCAGGCTCTCCCCTAGTTCATGTCCACCTTTCTCATGGCTGACCATGCCATCTTCAGATCAGAACTAGGTACTAAAACCACAGACTTGCAGAAGCTGCTTAATCAGCAACCAAAATCCACAATTGCATAAGACTGAATCCCCTGAACAAACTCCCTGCATCATTTATATATGCTTCTCTACTCAAACTGTAACCACAATTTCACACAAAAGAAAGACTAGTGCTATTTTGTTTTTACATAAAGAAGACTGATGGAAAATTGATTGACTTAACAAAGAAATGGAAAGAGAACAAAGAAAAGGAAAGAACCCCCCTGTGATCTGGGAACATAAGAAGACTTCTCAACTTTAAGCCTTCCACAGAGAAATGGGCAAGAGAATATAGGACATTTAATAATTGCAGCTATGAGCCGAATATTTAATCTCTTCAAGCTTATAAAGAATACAAGTTAAAAATGCAATTATTTTTAATTACTTTGTCAGCTGAACTGTGCTTTCTGAAGGCAACACTATGCTCAGAATGAAATACAGAAATCCAGCTATGAAAAGAGTTATGCAGAGTATAAAGCTATTGCTTCATAGTTATTTTTTTCTATGAAAAAGTTAAACACAAAAAAAACATAAAAGGGAATTAAATATGACCCTTAAAGCTCTTTTAGGGTTCTCTGAATTAAAAAAAAATAGAATTACATGCCTACAACAACTTTAGGGGAAAAAACAAAAGACTAAGAAACACTTACTCGTTAATCATCCATTAAGAACTTCCATATGACCAAATACGTTCAATCAAAACTTCTATAAAACTTTTCATTCTTCTCACAAAAATATCTTTGGTGCTTCATACTTACATTATATCCCTAAAAAGACTGCTAAAACTAATGACACAAAGTGATCATTTTTTTTTCTTTTTCTTAAAATTACAAGGAGCACAAAACAATTATTCCACTGTAAAGTTTCAATGGCAGGATAAAGTGAGAACACAGATATTATTTCAGATAAAGGAATTATTTTGAATTAAGGAAGTCAAGGCCCTCTGTTTCTTGTTCAATTGATATCATATATCCAAGTCAGCTACCAAAATGATTAGATGAGAAGAAACGATGAATTGGAAAATCTAAGAATTAAAGAAAGAAGGAAAGACAGGAGGGAGGGAGGGAGGGAGAAAGGAAGGAAGAGAGTAACTTCAAGGAATAACAAATTTGCTAATCATCTCTTCGTTATTTGCCAAAGATTTTGAATAAGAAGTCAGTTTGTGATATTTTTTCAACATCTTATGACAAATAAATAAGGTAAAATTATTTGAAAGAAAAGGGTTTAGGAACTGTAGTAATATTAGATAATTACTTTTATCATGATTATTCAAATTCGAAAGTTTATTTATTACTTAATAAAAAGTCTCATTCCACATTGCAGGTAGTAATGAAATCAAAAAACAAAAGAAGATCAGAAAATTATTATATAAAAATTTTCTTCCAGTATCTGAGTTCTCATATTATATTTTGGGGAGATCTCCACCCCAAAATTAGACTTGCACGCACAGACAAAAGAACAGCATTTCATATGCTAGGACTCCATGTGTTCTATTTTGTCATTTTAAAGTAAAATGATATTAATTATTCTGTTAATCATCAAGATAGAGAGAGAAATCATGTCACATTGATATAAAGTACAAATACATAACATTTTACATGTGTGGATTATATTATTTTAACAGAGAATAAAATCTTAAAGAGTCCATTACTATTTGCTAAGTGACTTGTCCATGCAAAGAAAACAGTGTCAGGAAAGAACTGGCATATTTATTAGAAATCCATGTGACATGGTAAGTGTAGCAGGAAGGAGGACAGGGGGATATGTAGCTTGAGTATCCCTTATCAGAAATGTGTGGGATCAGAAGTGTGTAGGATTCCTGATTTGTTTTGCATTTTGGAATATTTGCATATATGTAATGAAATAGCTTAGGGATGGGAGCCAAATCGAAACACAAAATTCATTTATATGTCATATACATTCTACACACATAGCTTGCAGATAATTTTATTCTGTATGTTCAGTGCACCTGCATTTTGACTATGACCCACCACCTGCAGTCAGATCTGGAATCTTCTTATTGATGTTTTGTTGGTGCTCAAAAAGTTTCACATTTTTAAGCAATTCCGATGTCTGGTTTTCAGATGAGAAAAGCTCAACCTGTATTTTTGTACTGGCTCTATCTCTACTAGATGTACTTTTTTAAGGAAGTCATTTAGGCTGGAGGTCTCAGCCTCCTCGTGTGGAAAATGGAATGAATGATTATATGTGACCTACCTCATTCAGGCTGTGATTGTAAGAATCTGAGATGAACATGAATTACCAGCAGAACAAAAGCTAGTAACTTTCACATGCCCCTAATATTTACCACCGTCCTGCATTTGATGGTGTTGATTCAGGTAAAGAAGGCAAGAACTTTTAATTTACCCAGATCTTTAGGGAAGGAAAAATGCTTTGTGAAACAGCTCAGTCTAATTTAGTGAAGTAAGAGTCTTGCAAACTGGAAAACATAAGTAAAACCGAGGAGCATATTCTAATTCTGCCTGAGCATCCTTGGTTTGCACAGTAAAGACAGCCAACTGTATGTCTCTGTAGGATTCAGATAAAGAAGAGGAGAAAGAGAAATTTTTACAAAGACTGATCCTAAATGGAGCCCTCACAGAAATCTCTAACCAAGAAGCATTGGTAAGGCAGGTGGTGGTGCATAACTGCAATCCCAGAGGTCAGAGGCTGAGATAGGAGGATCATGCATTCAAAGCTAGCCTCAGAAAAAGTGAGGTGCTAAGCAACTCAGTGAGACCCTGTCTCTAAATAAAATACAAAAATAGGGCTGGAGATGTGGCTCCAATGTACTCAAGTTTAATCCCCAGCACCCCCACCCCCCATAAAAAGCAGCAGCAAAGGCAGATGAATCCTCCCCAGAGGAATCCCTTCCTCCTGACTTTCAGAGTTTCTGTCTCTTTAGGTCTTCCTCTTTGTCAGTTTTCTTCATTCTTCACTGTTTCTTCTCTTAGCATTCTCACTCTAGAAAATGACTGGGGTTCAATTTAAAGGTGGTTAAACTAAAATTGGCAGGTCCTAGAGAATGCCCCACAAGGGCATCGTCAGGAGCACCTTCTCCATAAGCAGTCAGCATCTGACCCAGCACACCCTGGTCCAAGTCAGGCTGCAGGAAGGTACAGAGAAGTAGGCAACAGGGAGGAAACCTGGACCCCACTCTGAAGTTGTTATGATCTAAAGAAGAATAATGTGGTCCAGCACAAAGGTCTTTTTAAGCAGTGATAGGATAAAACTTTAAGGGTTAGGTGCAACACCAACAACAGGAAACAAACCAATTGCTAGAAGAGCAAAAACTACAACTCAGGAATTTTTAACTGTATAGAAGTGGCATCTGGGAACCACTAAAAAGTCCCTGGAAAGGGAAGAACTATCTAATGATGATCGTGACTAGAAGAAACACTGGTTTTCTGCAGCCTTGAGAGACTGGGTGGGCGGAATACCAGCTCAATGAAACTGAAGTCTTGTTTAAGCTAAAGTGATACTTCTGACTGTTGCCCCAGAGCCTTTGAAAACTGGCCTCAAAATGCAGACGAAGCCTTCTCAGTGACCCTGATGAGTAGTGTAAAGTTACACAAACCGATGCCACTTTCCATGCTTTAACAATGTTTTCATCTTTAAAATTAATTATTTACACCCTGACGCTCTACCTCACAGCACTCCTGTTGTGATAAATATTATTCTGATAGAAAAATGTGTGTAAATCATACATTCTAAACATCTAAATTAGAACTATTTTGTTATGATTGCTATCTAGGAAGAGAGGGTGAGAGGGGCAAAGAAAACTTCTTTCTGTTTTGCAGTTAAGAAGTGAGTCTGAGAGATCCAAGATGGCGGGCCAGAGGAAGGCAGCATTCTGTGTCATTCCGTGACCTGGGACTCAAGCAGTGAGAATACTGCTTGTCTGTGAGCGATATTCCTGTTCCCGCTCAAGAATCACAGTCCCCTACTGGTCCAGGGTTCCAGACCACAGCATCAGAACAGGTCTCCCTACTACTCACCCATGCAGGACTACTGGGTACCCTAGCAGGACCATCAGCACCTGTGTAAAACTTTTGGCCAGCCACCTGAGCAGAAGTCACCGCTCCTCACAGAACATCTGGTAGCTTCCCAGCCTCAGGAACTCTGGCTGCCACTCACTCTTATGTGGACCCCCATCTACCAATGTGGGGCTCCCCCAGTCACTGCCATCTTGGGATGTAGTAGCAGCAGAGATAATGCATGCACAATGGCCAGCATACACCCAAGAACTTCACACAGGCTCTGAAGTCAGCCAATATCCACACATTGCAAGCCACAGAGCTTGTCTCTGAACTCATGGTCCAACGTCATCACTCAGCTCCCCCCATACCATCGGACAGTCCACCACCTAAAGCAGGCACATCCATCTTGAGTCACCTTCATCACCTTTTTCAGTGGGGGGCAATACCCAGTTTGGAACTCTGGCTGGCGAGGTATCCAGTTTGGAACTCTCCTCGCTCCCAACAGTCACTACCCCAGCACAGTGACACCCTGGTTACCTTCACCATGCTGAGGGCAAAGATACCAACTAACAACAGACAACCTCACCTACTGGATGAGAAGGGAAGCAGGAAAGATATGGATTTCCAACCAAAACAATCCTGTTACTTCCTTCAAGATTTTTTTTTCTTCCTCTCCTTCTCTATTCTCCTGCCTTCACATCCCCAACATATGTGAAACCAAATACTTTGCATGAATTAGGATTTTGAGGACAAGGACGTCTGAATAGTATATTAGAGTTGTGTTGTATATTTTTATTTTCCTTTTATGTCACCAATTAATAGTATTTTAACATTTTTTTATTTTTTCTTAATATGAATGTGTTTGTTTTATGTACTCTACTGTCTCCCCAATTACTTGTCTATCCCAAATTTCTTCCTCTTCTTTCTCCTGTTACTAATCTTCCTCTTTAGATTTCTCTTTCACACTTCCTAAGATATAACAACTCTATATCCTCACCTCCTATCTCCTTAGCATATCATCTTAATCCTCAACCCTGGTTCTTTGTCCACCATCAGAAACTGTAAACCCTTTTACAAACTTACTGAGTGTATTGTAGATAATATTGAATTCACCATTTCTGTACATTGTGACCAAACCGTAAATGACTTAATAGCAAACATTTGTTTTTAGGGTGTATACTGTTTATATTGGGGTCTGATAACATTGTCCTCACCTCAAAGGAATAGTATTGGATCTTTACAGGGGCACTATAAGCCTATAGGGTAAAAATGGTAATGCCTCAGATCCACGGTGCTAGAAGGGAAGACATGAAAACAATATGAAAGACAAGGGAAGAAAGTGCCCAAAACATATCAAGATACCATGTTATTAGAATCCATGCCCAGCACAGCAGAAGAAATTGCAGAAAAGATTTCAGGGTGTACATAATTAAAACAATCTGCAAATTAAAGGATAATATAAGAGAGCAAATACAGGCAGCAAAAGATCATTTTGACAAAGAATTACATAAACACATACAGTAAACAAAAGATCACTTCAACAGGGAGATAGAGTTTCTAAAAACAAACAAACAAACAGAAATCCTTGAAATGAAATAAACAATAAACCAAATTAAAACTTCAATTGAAAGCATTAACAAATTAGACCACTTGGAAGACAAGACCTCAGACAATGAAGAAAAAATATATAATATTGAAAAGAAAGTAGACAACATAGTGAAAATGGTAAGAAACCATGAGCAGAACATTCTAGAATTATGGGATAGCATAAAAAGACCAAATTTAAGAGTTATTGGGATAGAGGAAGGCATAGAGTTCCAAACCAAAGGAATGAGCAATCTATTTAATGAAATAATATGAGAAAATTTCCCAAACACAAAAAATGAATTGGAAAACCAAATTCAAGAGGCTTACAGGACACCAAATGTACAGAATAACAACAGATACACACCAAGGCACAATATAATGAAAATGCCTAACATACAGAATAAGGAGATAATATTGAAAGTTAGAAGAGAAAGGAATCAGATTACATATAGGGAGAAACCAATTAGATTACGTGCAATTTTTCAAACCAGATTCTAAAAGCTAGAAGATCCTGGAAGTACATATATAAAGCTCTGAAAGAAAATGGATGCCAACCAAGAATCTTATATGCACCAAAATTAAGCTTTATATTTTATGATGAAATTAAAACTTTCCATGATAAACAAAAGTTAAAAGAATTTACAACTAGAAAGCCTGCACTAAAGAACATCCTTGGCAAAATATTCCATGAAGAGAAATTGAAAAACAACAATGAAAATCAGCAAAGGGAAGTATTACACTGAAGGAAAGACTAATCATGCAGAGACCAAGTCAAATTAAATACCAAAAATAAACAAAAATGGCTGGGAATACAAATCATGTCTCAATAATAACCCTGAATGTTAATGGCCTAAACTCACCAACTAAAAGACATAGACTGGCATATTGAATTTTTTTTAAAAGACCCAACAAATACTGCTTCCAAGAGATTCATCTCAAAGGAAGACATCCACAGACTGAAGGTAAAAGATTGGGAATAATCATACCACTCACAAGGACTGCAGAAGGAAACAAGGATTTCCAACCTCATATCAAATAAAGTAGACTTCAAGCTAAAGTTAATCAGAAGGGATAAAGAAGGACAAATCATACTGCTTAAGGGAACCATTTATCAACAAGACATAACAATATAAATTTGTATGCCCCAAACAATGTAGCTTCTACATTCATTAAACAAACTCTTCTCAAGTTCATAAGTCAAACGGACCACAACACAATAATTCTTAAGACACCTCTTTCACCATTGGATAGACCATCCAAACAAAAGCTGAGCAAATAAACTATAGAATTCAATAATACAATCAATAACTTAGACTTTAACTGACATACATAGAATATTTCATCCTTCAATGAGTGAATACACTTTTTTCTCAGCAGCACATGGATCCTTTTCTAAAATGGACCATATAATATGCCATAAAGCAACTCTTAGCCAATACAAAAAAGTAGAGATACTACCCTGAATTTTATTACATCATAATGGAGTGAAATTAGAAAACAATGACAAGATAAAAATAAAAACTACTCCAACACCTGGACACTAAATAATATGCTACTGAATGAAAAATGGGTTGCAAAAGACATTAAGGAGGTGATTAAAAATTTCTTTGAGGTAAATGAGAACACTGATACAACATATCAAAATCTCTGAGACACTATGAAATCATTGCATGGAATTTTTCCTTAAAAGAAGAAAAAGTCAACAAATAAATGACTTAACATTACATCTCAAAGCCCTGGAAAAAGAAGAACAAATCAACACCAAAAGCAGTAGAAAACAGGAAATAATTAAAATCAGAGCAGAAATCAATGAAAATTAAACAAAAGAAACAATTGAAAAATTGACAAAACAAGTTAGTTATTTCAACAATGAATAAAAATGAAAAACCCTTTGCCATGCTAATGAAGAGAAGGAGGGAGAAAACTCAAATTACTAATGTCCATGATGAAAAAGGAAATATCACAACAGACACTACAGAAATACAGAAGATAATTAAAAATTATTTCGAAAACTTGTACCCCAATAAAATAGAAAATTTTGAAGGCATTGACAAATTTGTAGAGTCATGTGATTTGCCGAAATTGAATCAGGATAATATACACAATTTAAACAGATCAATTTCAAGAGATAAAAAAGAAGATGCCATCAGAAACCTACCAACCAATAAAAGCCCAGGACCAGATGGATACACAGTCTAGTTCTACAAGACCTTTAAAGAGGAATTAATACCAATACTCTTTGTTTCAGGAAATAGAAAAAGAGGGCACACATCCAAACTCATTCTATGAGGCCAATATCACCCTGATTCCAAAACCAGGAAAACACCCATCAAAGAACAAAAAAAAACTTCAAACCAATATCTCTAATGAACATAGATGCAAAAATCCTCAATAAATTTCTGGCAAATTGAATGCAAAAACATCAAAAAAAATAGTGCACCACAATCAAGTGGGGTTCATCCCAGGGATGCAAGATTCGTTCACTATATGGAAATCAATAAATGTAATTCATTACATCAATAGACTTAAAGATAAGAAACATGAACACCTCAATAGATGCAGAAAAAGCATAACAAAATATAGCACCGCTTCATGTTCAAAATACTAGAAAAACTCAAATTAGCACTATTTGCCGACAATATGATTCTACACCTAGAAGACCCAAAAAATTCCACCAGAAAACTTCTAGAACTAGTAAATGAATTCATCAAAGCAGCAGGATACAAAATCAACACCCATAAGTCAAAGGCATTTTTGTATATCAGTGACAAATCCTCTGAAAGGGATACGAGGAAAACTATCCCATTTACCATAGCCTCAAAAAAATAAATAAAAAAAATTCTTGGGAATCAACCTAACAAAAGAGGTGAAAGACCTTTTCAATGAAAACTACAAAATGCTAAAGAAAGAAATTAAAGAAGACCTTAAAAGATGGAAAGATCTCCATAGTTCTTGGATAGGCAGAATTAATATTGTCAAAATGACCATACTACCAAAAGCATTATACAGATTTAATGCAATTCCAATCAAAATCCAAATGATATTCCTCATAGAAATAGAAAAGGCAGTCATGAAATTCATATGGAAAAACAAGAGACCCAGAATATCTAAAGCAATCCTTAGCAAGAAGAGTGAAACTAGTGGCATCACAATACCAGACCTTAAACTATACTACAGAGCAATAGTAACAAAAACAGCATGGTATTGGCACCAAAACAGACTGGTAGACCAATGGTATACAACAGAGGACACAGAGACTAACTCACATAATTACAGTCATCTCATATTAGACAAAGGCACCAAAAACATACATTGGAAAAAAGATAGCCTCTTCAACAAATGGTGCTAGGAAACCTGGAAATTCATATGCAATAAAATGAAATTAAACCCCTATCTCTCACCATGCACAAAACTCAACTCGAAATGGAGTGAGGTGAATAGAGAGCCTACTAATTGGAAAAAAATTCTTACCACACACATGTCAAATAGAGCACTAATCTCTAGAATATATAAAGAACTCAAAAATCTTAACACCAAAAAAAAAAACAACAACCAAATAACCAAATCAATAAATAGACCAAGGAACTGAACAGACAACTCAGAAGATGACATACAATCAATCAACAAATATATGAAAAATTGTTCAACATCTCTGGCAATCAAAACTACTCTATGATTTTATAAGTGTTGGTGAGGATGTGTGGAAAAAGGCACACTCCTACGTTGCTTGTTGGACTGTAAAATGGTGCAGCCAATATGGAAAACAGTATGGACATTCCTTGGGAAACTGGGAATGGAACCACCATTTGACTCCTCTATCCCACTCCTTCATCTACACCCAAAGGGCTTAAAAATAGCATACTACAGGAACACAGCCCTGTCAATGTTTATAGGAGAAAAATTCATAATAGCTAAACAGTAGAACCAACCTAGATGCCCTTCAGTAAATGAATGGATAAAGAAAATATCACACACACACACACACACACACACACACACACACACACACTGGAATATTACTCAGCAACAAAAGAGAATAAAATCATGCCATTTGCAGGTAAATGGATGGAGTTGGAGAAGATAATGCTAAGTGAAGTTAGCCAATCCGCAAAAACCAAATGCCAAATGTTTTCTCTGATATAAGGAGGCTAATTCATAGTGGGGTTGGGAGGGGAAGCTTGGGAGGATTAGATGAACTCCAGATAGGGCAAAGGGGAGGGAGGCAAAGGGAGGTGGCAAAGGGGTAAAAAAAAGATGGTGGAATGAGATGGACATCGTTACCCTAAGTACATATATGAAGACACAAATGGTGTAAATATACTTTGTATACAGAGATATGAAAAACTGTGCTTTATATGTGTAATATAAATTTTAATGCATTCTGCTGTCATATATAACAAATAAGAATAAAAATATTTTAAAAAGTGAGTCGGACTTGGTATAATTCTGTACATATAATATTTGTGTAGGGTGAATTTTTAATGTATGATAACAAGTTTCTTAGTAGTTCTGATGAATCAGTTTGGCGTAATTTTCTTGCTTGATTGTATAATTCACATTATGACATTGCTAATTGCTTCCTTAACATTATCTCTTGTTCTTTTCTCCTGGCCCCAAAATGTGAGGTTCATGCTGGGCTCATCATATGCAAGTTTAAACCCCAAAAGACTCAATCCATGAATTGCAACTTTTCCATAGTATTGGAAATAAAAGTACTTACGGGTTCTTGTTAAAGTCAATAAAATAATGTAAGAGCAATTCAGTATAATTTTTAGTTGTTGGCATTCTACAAGAAGTCATTTGGAAAGAAGAAAATTTTCAAAAGCAAAAGGCTGTTCTGATTGGGATTTTATTAAAACTTTAGTTATAGGGAGAATGAACAGAATTCTATGTATTAATTTCTAGTCTTGTATGATGAAATTCTAATTTCCCATTCCTAGAGTCTTTAAAAACGTACTCTGGGGACATTAAAGTATTCAGTAGAATGCCTATTTAATGAATTTATCATTTTGAATATTATAAATGTGTTTTTATGGTGATGAGAAATTCTTAAAGATCTAGATTCCCCTTTCCAGTGATGGGGTTGGAACTCAAGAGTCTTCGGCCTGCTGAATGTGCTACCAGGCACTCTACCAATGAACTATACCCCCAGACCAGATGCAGATTTTTAATCTTTGCTGAATTACAAAGTGGGAAGATAACATGTGTAGAGAATTTCTCTTTTTCTTATGTTCTGGAACGAGGATGTCTTGTAAAATTAGTAAATCCTTTGATATTAAACAGATTGATCTCCTTTCCTACCATAGGAAATGTCTTATTCATCCATTTTACTTTCTCTTCTCAGCTACCACTTCTTTCTACTCTTCTTTTTTCTCGGACTCTCACCTAGCACCCAAATGCCTATTAATTGCTTATTTGCCACCTCTATGATTTGCACCTGTCCCCCAAAAGTTCATGTGTTGGAAACATAATTCTCAAATTGATATGTTGATGGTATTTGGATGTAAGGTCCTCGGGAGATAATTTAGGTTAAAAGAGGTCAGTAGTATGGCACCCCTAAGATGGCATTAGTGGCTTTATAAGAAGATGAAGAAAGACCTGAGTTTGTACACTCTTGCTTTGTGCCATGCTATAATATAGCAAGAGAGCTTTTTACTAAATGAAACTCCTTGATTTTAGACTTCCAAGTCCTCAGAACTGTGAGAAATACATTTCAGTCTCATATATTGTGTTGTAGCAGCACAAAGTAGATTACGACAATCACAAACCTTCATTTTGTTTTATTTTATAGCTGTGTTCCTGAGTGAAGAGTCTTACTTTCCTCCTCTAAATCTACCAACAGTAGCTTATTTGCTACAGTTATCATTCTGTCTAAGAGGATCAGTTTTGAGCTCCTAAAGCGATATTCTCCTCTATGCTACAGATCATTTTCAAAGGGAGAACATCACCACACACAATAAAACTAAAAACAGGTAGGTATTTATCTAGGTACTGCATGATGCAAAAATGAACACAATATACCAGTAAATAAGAGGGGAACATGATGTATTAGCAAGGTTTTAGATATCTTGAGTTAATAATATTCAAATTTTGAAGAAAAAGATAGCAGAGAAATAGGCACTGTTAATTAATGGCTCAGCTGCCAGTTCTTAAAAATAAAAATAAAACCCTATAAAAAATGCAATCTCCACCAAACAGGTGTGAATTGAAATCACTAGTGTAGCTCTCATCCTGGTATCCATCCTATTTTCTGAGAGCTACAGGGTCTTTGTGCCTTAGAAACCTGATTTCTCTGTACCCTACTGCATTAGCTGGCTAAGTTACTGGATATTGGCCTTGGTGCTATCTACAATAACTTCAAGTTATCCTAGAGGTTCCCCACTAGCCTTGAGAAGTTTGGAGACGCTCCCCAGGTTGATGGGGTCTTATGGTTATAGTTAATCCACATCAACACCCTCTTCTTTTTGGTCCAATACACCCTAACTATGCCTCTGCTCTTATCAATGGAGACCACAAACACTACAGTACTCTCTATCCTGATTTTTTGAATTTTCACTTGTTATATGGACCTAACTGAAATATCAGTCTTTTTTATGTAGCCCCTTCAGAAGAGACAGAACTTCTTTACCCAATCCTTAATCCATCTAATGCACAAACTCATTCATCTTGAAGTATCTCTCCAGCTGTCATTTGAAAGCAGTTCAACTGTTTTATTGCTTTATTCTATTGGTAATGTAATACATAATTTTATAGTCCAATGCTTTGAAACAATGCCCCATTTAGAAGATAATATGAATAACTACTAGTTTAAGCATGGAATTATTAGTAGACCATAAAAAGGTATTTGTTCATATAAAGTATCACTCATTGCTTTCTTACCATACCCTTTATCTAAGCACTGTGTTGATGTCTCTGTGCAGTAATAATTTTATTTTTGAACTTTAAAATAAGCCTTGAAATGGCTTAAAGATCTGCTTAGCCAAGGAGGCATAACCTTCCCTGGGTATTGGTGTCAGGGAATATTAACTGGGCTCCCTGAACATTTTCTGACTATTCATAGCATAATTTGATAAATTAAAGCTAATGTAAAACATTTAAAACTTTAATATTAGACAGGTTGAAAATATAATAAATTTGTTATTAAACTTTCTTAGCTGAATATTCTCTCAAGTGAAATGGTGGAATCTCAGAATCAGAAGCTCTCATACATTGGAAAGAAATAAAAGAAACGAGAATTAAGAAGAAAGGCTGTAAATGGGGGAAACTGTTGATTTTCCCAGCATTTGTTCCATGCAAGGACTCATCAGTAGGGCAGAGTGGTAATGGAGGATAGAGAATATCATCCCTGACAATTAAGCTGAGCAGAGTGGAATATGGTGGAGTGGATGGTTGTTAGAGATCTGTCAAAGTGTAGTCATACACTTTGCACATCTACCATGATGCAATAAGATCATCCAGGCTTTGAGTTAAACAGAGAAATGTGGGAATCTAAGTATTTCCCATGGTTTTGCAAAGCACAATGGAAGGAGTACAGAATCCAAAGCCAGAGAGACCTGGGTTCAAATCATGATTCTGTGTTTTGTCAGTTTACGAGTTGTAGAACCTTAGGCAAATTATTTAACCTTTTTTCTTAGACTCATGGGTCACATCTGTTACATTAGTGTAATAAATTATTATAGTAGAGAATCATGGTCATCTCATAACCTTGCTCATTAGAAACCTTACTAAATGTTATACACTCTGTTTGATACAGACCTTGGAAGGGCAGAACAGGGATTAGCATCAGGGATATTTGCTTATAAATAATGGGGTAAGATTCTGGATCAAAGGGGAAGTAGGAAGAAGACTAGGATCTAAGACATTTAAGAGGTTATAAATTTGGGACAAACTTCAAGTAGGATGAGCAGTTTGGGGTCCTAGGATTCAGCCCTGGCTCATCATGAGCTGCTGGGCTCTGTAGTAAGGAAGATGTTGAACACGATACCATACAGGAGCCAAAGAGATGGCACTGCTGTCAACTCCCAGTTTACCTAATAGAGGCAGCCACTGAATCTAAGAGAATGTTCTTTGCTTCTGCCTGAAGGTTGTCCCAGAACATCCTGCCTCAGAGTTAGATTGGTATTCAAACTAAAGACTGTTGGTCAAGGAGAAAAGGGAGTCACCCATTCCCAACTTCTTTCATGGATTTATGAATACACTCATTGAATAATCCACCAAGCCCTTAAAAATTGTATTTGTAATTTAGGCGTTAATTTTTAGACAATTTCTCCTGGGTTTTTTACCCTGCAGTGGTTTCTCAGATATTTGCGCATTGTTGAAGCATTACCTCCAAAATCTCAAGAGATATAAACCACATGAACTGCCTCACTGTGATAAAATTCAAAGACGGAGGCCAATATGTGAACACAAAAGACTGGCGCTGGAAGTCTATTGTTTTTTTAATATTTTTTTAGTTGTTGATGGACATTTATTTATTTATTTGTGGTGCTAAGAATCAAACCCAGTGCCTCACACATGCTAGGCAAGTATTCTACCACTGAGCCACAACCCCAGCCGTGGAGGTCTATTTTTTCAGTTCCAGGTTAGAGTCAGGTTTGTAGGCCATTCTTGAGTTCACCTGCTGTGAGATTCTCCTGAATTTTTTCCTTTTTCTCTGCAGACTTGAGTCTGGCATCCTGCTGTTTTCCCTTTGATATCCCTGCAGTTGAAGTCTTATCATGTGAGGATGTGGAAGAAAACAAAAGTGGTTTTATGTTTCCATACAGAGGGCTGGAGATGTGGCTCAGTGGAGTATGGCTAAACTTTCCATTAAAATTTATATATATATATATATATATATATATATATATATATATATATATATACACACACACA
>NW_026000211.1:5287943-5293214 GCF_001458135.2 Marmota marmota marmota | reverse complement strand
TATATATATATATATATATATATATATATATATACACACACACATACATACATACATATACATATATACGCACATATATACGTACATATATATATAAAATATATAACACTATAAGTTAGCCGAATACTCAAAGATATACACTGGTTCCTATATTCAATCTCTAACCCAATAGCAATCAAGAAGTATGGTTTTCAACCTTAAATATTTATGTAAAATCTCATAATAATCTGGAAACAACTTTTAAAATACATTGTGTGCATGGGTTCTCCAAAAGGCGGTGATGAAAATGTAATTAGAAGTGTGATAGATCTATTAGGAGCACTGTCTGAATTTAAAACAGAGAGGAGCTTGGGAGAACTCTGGACTGTGATGCATGTGTGATACCTGTGGAAAGAGAGGATAAGGAAGGAGGGTGGGGTAGAAATCATCTGTCTGTAATGCAGGTCTAAGAAAGTTTCTGCCAGGCCAGTGGGGAATCCTTGGGCCGAAATTACTTGTCAGAAAAGACCTCAACTAATCAGGAATGGGTCTACATAGGTGCCCCACTGTGCTCAATCACTGCCTGGGAGAATCCTGGGGGAAATACAAGGTCAGCTGCCCAACAGGGTGAGAGATCCAGAGATGAAGCCACTGAAGCCTTCAGCAATCAACTGTCCTCTCCATGGGCGATCAGGAAAGTGCATTTTCATGATCATCACAACATTAAGAAAAGTACAACCAAGTAGCAAGATATCCCACATTTGCAAATAAAAAGACTGAATTTCCCTAAAAAAAACAATAATAAAATATCAATTTTCCCCAGATTAATCTAGAGTCAGTGTAATTCCAAATCATATGCCAAAAGGATTTTAAAATGTGTTTATGTCTACTAAAATTTGGCAGGATGTCTCCAAAATTATATGAAAAAAGAAAACAAGAACACAAGACACTGAAGCCAGATTTAAAGTTAGGTAGTCAGTGTAGTTAGGTAAATTGGGTCTAATATCGAATAAGATCTAAAATGGAGGCCATGCTGAGAATGATTCTGGAAATGCAGGACAACTCATGGAATGTTAATGAAGTCCTGGAAAAGCCCCTAGGCCCAAAGTCCATCCCAAAGAAATGTTAATGAACAGCCCCAGCAGATTTGAAGATAGCCCATCCCAAAGAAGTGATAATGAAGTCCTTCCTGCCCAGATTACTTGTTTGGCCCACCTGTGTCCCAACCCTTCCCCCTTACATTCCATCACCAAAACTATAAAAAGGGGAGACAACCGCACTTCCACGGATTCCACCTCTTGGGTCCCCTTCTTCCTCCGGGAGAAGTCTTTTCTGATGTCCTTTAATAAACTTCTAATTTCTACTCTGACCTTGCCTCGGCGTGCTTCTCTGGTGTTATTCTTCAACATTGGGGAAGCAAGGACTCATCACCGTTCAACAGTGGTAACAACACCCTTAATGAAGAAAGAACTAGATGGGGATATTTGCTTTCCCATGTGTCAAAATAGCACAGACTGTACTAATTAAAGAGGATGGCAGTGGTTTTGGAATAGACAATAAAACAAAACAATGGAACTTAGAGCATGGAGCACACATATGAAACCTTGACATGTGATAGAAATTTGGATAAAATGTTCTCAATCACTATGCTGAGATAACTTGTCAGTCATATATGGAAAGAAATGAATCCGGTCCCTTGCTAAAACCATGCAGGAAAAAATCAATTCCTGGTCAATTAAAGACCTAAAGGTTTAAAGTCAACCAAGAAATATAGAAGAAAATCAAATCACTGAGTGCTATCTGTATAATTTCTTTGTGGGACATTTCTGAAATGAGAAAAAATATACATAAACTTTAATGGAAAGATTAATGAATTTTACTATCTAAAACAAATAAAAAACAAACAAACAAACAAACAAACAAAACAGAAAGAAAAGACAAGCCCCAAATTGATAACTACCAGAGTCTCAATTGCCTTCTTCTTCTTCTTTTTTTTTTTTTTTTTAAGTTGTAGTGGGAGGGCAGGACAGTACTAGGGATCCCAATTCAGGGACTCTTGTATAGTAGGCAAGTACTCTAATCCTGAGCCACACTCCAGTTCTATTCCTGTCATCCTGTTGGTGGCAGTAGTTTGAGTGAAGTGGTAGGAACAGACATTGAGGAGAGATTAAAAATTATAAGGAAGAAGCAATAGTATAGAAGACATTTCTGAAAGGTATATTACTCTAAGAAAACTGTTGTAAGGTCACCTGGGCACTGTTCAAAAGCAAACCTAGCATAAACAGCTTTATTGATGCTTTTCCCTGTGTTTACTCCTACAGCACTTGAAACCAAAATTATTGTAATCAGTTCCTCTACTGAGAGGGAGCAAAAGCATGGCTAGTACTTGTAGTTATGCACTTTGCATTTTTAGAGCCTGTGGTTGCTTTGAACTTAGATGACTTCACATAAATTAGAAGCAGCAAACCAAAGGTCAACAGGGTGGGTACCTTGGGGCAAATTTACCTGATTGAAGTACAGAGTTTGCAATTGTTGTCTCAGTTTAAGGCAATTAGAACAAAAAAGAAAGGTGAAGGGAAATGGGTCCAAAAATCAGGAAAAGACAATAGAAAAACAGGAGAAATAAAATAGTAGGAGAAGTAAGGATTAGGAAAAACATTCCTCAATTTGCAATTACTGACCCATGAGAACACATTTAATACTTTCTCTGCCTTCAATAAATACACTCACAATTAAAAATGCATTATCTGTGTATAACACATTGTAAAACTATGTGCTCACTTCTGGAAGCAGCCAAGCTCAAGTATTTAACTAAATGCTTACAAAAATGTTAATCCTGTGGCAACAATGTCTGGAAAATTCTGTATACCAAGTGAAGTCAGAAATAAACTACCACAAATGGAGGTTAAATCAGAACATCATACTAAAATGTAAAGATGAGAGGAAAGAATTTAATAGTAGTCATTAAAATGAGATAAAGTCAATGATCTAGTCTTAATAGAGTTGCCAGATTCAGCAAATAATAACATGATGACCACTTACCTCTGAACTTAAACCACAAATAATTTTTATAAGTATGTTCCATCCAATATTATGACATATTTATATTAAAATCTTAATTCATTGTTCATAATAAACTCCAAGTTTAACTGAGTTTCCTGATTTTTATCTGGAAATCCTAGTTCTTAGGTTCTCTCATAGATCTGACCACCTGAGTTACACATTTTATTCTTTCTGTTTCTATTCCATTTCATTTTCAATTTTTCTACCGCATTGTTCTCTTTTCTCTACGTTAAATATCTTTCAGAGAAGTAACAAACTGAATGGGATTTCATTTCTCTGAGAAGATCTTATGTTTTAGACTAATTGCTTTTGTCAATGCAAAACATAGCTCTTGCTCTACAGGAAATAAGAAACAGTTTATTCTGAGCCAAAAATGTGTTACTAAGTCCCAGGAACACAGATTCAGGTCACCTGAATAAAATGTTCCATCACAGAAGAGTTTTTATATGAGTTTTTATAATCATAGAACAAAAGATAGTCATAAATCAATGCATTTGTCAAATGCATTGGTGGGGGCCGCAGCAAATGGGGAAAATCTTTTCTATTGGTTTCAAATGTCACCGCATAGCATTCTTATGTTTAGTGTTGGAAGAAGCTAGACATCTGCTAAGCTTAGTGATACATTTGAAGAGTTTTACCTAATAGTCACAAGTACATTAGGTCTGATATAGAGGTTGAAAGTAAATTGTTATTAAAGGAACTAAAGATAACTGGAGATAATTTGGATGTCTTAATGTGCAACATTCCATCTGTCCACAACCATGACATTCTAATCAAAGAGTCTGCAGGATCTTTAATATAGATGTGGCTTCTTTGGAGAACTTCAGTTCACACTTTATTTGCAACCTTCTTTGAATCAACCTGCTCTGATTGATGTCTTTTTGGTAATAAGGTTCATTAGTATCCTCTCCTCAGAACACATTTTTTCAGAAAACCTGTCCTAGTTTGATGTCTGAGTTTTGGTTTTTCAATAAGTTCAGTTGAAAAACACTATAGATATGCCACTATTCTTATACCACTTTTGTTTAAGAAGCAAGAATTCTTACCATATTGATAATGTGCTAGGGCTTTCTAGAATAACAGAATCAAAAAGAGCTATGATTACAAAAGGGGGATTTATAAGATTGGTTTACACAACCAGAAGCTGGATAGTCCACAGTGGCCATCTGCAGGTTGGAGAGCTGAGGAACCAGTCCAAGATGCTGAAGCATGAAAACAAGAGGGATTAAAGATGCTACCTGAGTTTGAGACTGAAAGCTTCCGGAAACTCCCTGGAGAATTACCAGCAGAGTTCAATTTGGAAGAGTGAAGGAGAGAGAGTCTAGGACATTGCAACAGCAATCAAGAAAGAGTTCAAGAACAATCAAGCTTGCATCAGCTGCCACTTTCTTATTCTACCAACTTTTATTCTATCCAAGTCTCCAATCTATTGGATGGTTCTGCCCACACTTAGGGAGGATCTCCACTTAAGTTTACTATTGCACATGCCACACATTCCTAGCCTCTTAATCTTCAGGATCTCAACTTGACAATTTAAATTAACCTTTTCAGATAATGATAAAGATTCTCTCCTTGACTGAATTCAAGTCAGCCTCTTATGAACACTTTTCTCAACTAATCCCTGATTTTTTAACTTCTGTATTTATGTCTGCATTGTCCAGTTTTAGCAAAGAATCTCATAATCCAAGTTAGATAGAATCTCTGACCCTCCATATCTAATTGGGTTCTTCTTCCTTCACTAACCCATCAACTAATGTCTTATCATTCTGGCTGCCTGTAGTAAGACCCCTGTCGCATATGGTTAGCAGAATCCTCCCTTACCCCTAATGCTTCCACTTAAAAAACTTTTATCCATTGACACTCCACTACCAACCCAATCCTACTTTTTGATATAAATGCTCACTTTTCTTTGTCCTATTCAGAGTTGAACCCCATTTCTCCTCTAGTTAAAAACCCCCTCATAGTAGCCTCGCCATGACCACCTTGTACTTGGTGCCTAGCAAGTAATGAGGAGGTGTGACACACTGCTATGGAGTAATTGCTTAGAACTGGTGTGCCCTAAAGAATCTCAAAAAACTATATGTCAGAGAAAAAATTTGGCCTTTAGTTTTTGGGGATTGACTTACTTCACTGCTACTGCTCCATGCATTTAACTGCAAATGCCACAATTTTATTCTCTTTTAATGCTGAGTAATATTCCATTGTATATATATACCACAGTTTCTTTAT